>NC_040032.1:235612-307159 GCF_000972845.2 Larimichthys crocea | reverse complement strand
ACACACACAAAAAACACACACACACACACACACACACACACACACACACACACACACACACACACACACACACACACACATATATAAACGGAGGGAGTCACGTTACTCAGGGGGCTGGCTGAGAACAGAACAACACTCAGGTATACAGCCTAAGGGCATGGCAGACTGGTGGAGAGAGGTGAAGAAAAGTAACACATTAGAATTACAAAATAAATGTACAGTATCAGGCCTAATATTTGATACTCCCAGTACAAGTTAAAAGACAGAAGTCTTACCTGCAATCAAGTAAACCCTTTTGGACCAGCCTGTCTGAACTCTGGAAAAGTACAACCTGTGACAAGTGAAAGTAAAAGAAATCAGCTATCAGCAGATATCAGGTTTCACCCTGCTCACAATTGTCACACCGCGGTGAGGTCAAGCTGGGTTTTTGTTATGTCTTGTCATTTCCTGTTTTATTTTGAAAGTTAACTCTCCTCTCGTTTCAGGTCACTTGCCCTTCCTCATGTGTCACCGGTCTGATTGTCTTCCCCGCCCTGATTGTTTCCACCTGTTCCCCATTACCTTGTGTATATATTGTCTGCGTCTCCCTTTGTCTTGTGCCAAAGTGTTTCGTCTCTCGTAGCGTTCACCAAAGCCTTAGTTCCTTGCCCACAGCCACAGCCTTATTGCTCTAGTGATCTTTTGTTTCTTCCTCGTAAGAGTGATTTTTTGTTGTAATTTCATAGCCTCAGCCTTAGCCTTATAGCTCTAGTGTTCTTTTGTTTTCTTCCTCGCAAGAGTGATTTTTTGTTGTTTTATCTTAGTCTAGCCCTTTTGGTTTCCAAGTGTTTAGTCTAGTGTTTTGTCAGCCTCATAGGAGCGTCCTTAGTTAATGTTTTCATAGTCTTTTGTTTTCTCCTCGTTGTGAGTGATTTTGATTTTGTTAATCTTTGATAGACGTAGTTCAGAGTTTTTCCTCCTCGGAGTGATTTTTTGTTTCTCATAGTTTAGGCCTATTTTTATAGCCTCACTCTTTCGTTGGATCTTGTAGACCTGAATAAAGCAACGCTCAGCCCAACTCTGCATCTGAGTCCTCATTTGAGTCCCGGCCTGACACTTTTGGCTGGACTGCAGTGTGCATGTGATCTTAATCGTCTAATCTAAAGTTGAATCTAAATCAGTTGTTATAAAAGTCATGGCCTGACTTTATCTCCACACTAATGTCGGCCGCAGCAGTCCCACTTTTAGAAAGATGTACAGTAATGGCCAAAAATATTGGCACCCTGCATGTCTGTCACATAATGCAGTGCTTGACACCTTCAACTTAGTATCTGGTAGCACACCCTTTGGAAGAAATAACTGAAATCATGCAGCAGTGCCAATATTCTTGGCCATGACTGTATATCCAAAACATCCCAGTACTGACATGATTCCACTCAGCTAACATCGGGGTGGAGTACCTGAGTAGACTGGGGAGATGGAGCTAACTTGTGCTTGCAGCAGGTTAGCATTAGCCATCTTGAGCAGGCCAGAACACACCAGCTTGTTGCCTCCTTCCACTGCCCACAGGTTGTTCTGGGCACCAGCTAAAGACACAGCGCCTGTAACACACACACACAGACACACACTCACAACAGACCGTACAAGTGCTAAAAAACGATTATCATCTGACCACACACTTTCCTGGTCTCTCGCTCACTCAGACTGCCCCCTCCTTTCACCTTGCTTTCCTCTTTTATTCTTGACAGCCCATTCCACCCTTCCTGTATCCCTTTTCTTTTCCTTTCCTCTGTGCTGACCTACATCAGACCTAGATGTTCGGCTCATAACCGGCCCTCCCCTTTCCTACTCATCAACCCCTCCCTCTTCTTCTACTGTTCATTTCTTAACACTCATCTGACCTACAAAGGCAGGGATGCTGACGTTCTGTCCATAGTTGACCCTCATCACAGGCGCGATGACCTCGTCGATGAAGCGCTGGGACACACCCAGCTCCAGCAGCGAATCTGAGAGTGGCCTTCGGGTCATGTTGATGAAGCCACTCCCACCAAGTGAGTCCAGAAGTTCTTCTACTGAGCTGAAGGCGTATCCATGAGCTTGGTACTTGTAGATCCTATATTATACACACACACACACACACACACACACACACACACACACACACACACACACACACACACACACACCAAATGGTTCAAACTAATTATAGCTGTAGACTGTAGATTTGAGATTTGTAAATAAACTTTTCAGTAATTATTCACACGTAATGAAGACATGAGAGAGAGACATACAGGCTCAGTGTTGTTGATTTAGAGAAGCGATACAGAGATAAATCATTTCCTGAGGGAGGAAATCGAGGTCTGTGAACAGCGATGGTGGAGGGGTGAAGTGCAAATCTGAGGCTGGTTCATGTTTGGAGCCCAAACTGAGTCACGTAACAGACAGCAACAAAAGATGTTGATCTGACAGTTTGAGGACAGGCTGATCAAAGATATCAGCTCTGTTGATTTTTTTTTTCCAGGCAGATGGTTGTCTGCATTCGTTGGTAAAAACACACTGACTCGAAGTGTTGCAGCGATTACGGCTGCAGGCGTTAGCACATAGCAAATAGCTCAGCATAGGCTTTACAACAGACTGCAACACTGGGAGACAGTGTTCCATTCAGTCTATACATTCTGTCATGTGAAACCAGAAATGCTGTTGCTGGATCAGTAATGCAAGCTCGTTAAGCATCATTAACAGGTGATAAATACTTAGACAGCTTCATAATATCTTCACCATCAACTAACACTACTGACACCAGGCAGACCAATCATCTATCTCATTAGGAGATGCAGGTAAACGAGCTAATGTGGGGCCTCGCCACGGACCTCCACAGAGACTTTGACACGGGGACAGCTTTAGCTCACCTGGCTTACTTCTTCTACTGACTGTCAAGTACCCAGCATGGCAAGCAGACACCATGAGACTAGCAGACAGCAAACCAATCATTGAGATTTCTGACTTACCTCATGAATTTCTCCATGATTTCCTCCACCCACATCTGCAGGCGCATGAAGCTGATACCGTAGCGCCACCACAGCCGGAACAGGTCCAGCAGGTACCAGTCTGTCTCCTCCAGAATGACCTCCTCGCCGTTAAACACAGCTGTCTTACCCGCCATGCTACGGCGATACTTTAAACCTTGAGGGGTGGACACATGGTGACACCAAGGACAAATAAAAATACACAAAGGGAGGAATTTATGAATTTATTTATGTGCTGACATTTGACAATTCCTTTTTTTTTATAGAACTATCCACTTATGATCTATTTACAATTCACCATAACAAGATGTAAACAGTCATGTGGTCTGATTAATTTGACAAGACAACAATGATTCATCTTCCAGTTAGACTTATTATTAGTTATTGAACTCAAACCATCAACTTGTCTTGACTGATGACTGCCCTTCCTGCTCAGTCTACAATCTGCTCATCACATACTACATACTTATCTCAAATGCATCTTTCACACGATCTCTGTATTCTACAACAAAACACCAGGAAACCTGTTTTTTTAGCTGAACAGATGTTGGAAACTGCTGGGAGTCCTTCGCTGCTGTTTTTTAAATACCTTTTTGAAAAACTTCTGACTATCTAACATGCAACCATGCAACATTTCAATGACTAGAAAAAAACAGTACTGAATACATCATCTGCCGTCATGTTTATTTATTGTCGCCTCTGCCTTGTGTGTGTGAGTGTAAACCCACCTAGCTGTTTGACAAACTCCTGCATGTGGAGATTGAGGGAGTGAATGATGGATCCTCCAGACTCGTAGTCATTGTGATTGACAGTCACAGTGGCAAGGCGGCCTCCGACCTCCCCCTTCTCATACACATCCACCTGGACCTCAGGGCCAAAGTGCTGCCGGAGGAAATGGGCTGTAGCACTGCCTCCTATTCCTGCCCCGACCACCGCTGCATCGCAGAGGATCAGAGCCAGCGACAGAAGGGAAGTGTGAAATCAGACCTTAGATTAGATTATTGTGTGGCATCTGGGTGTTAAAAATATGGCCTCAGTGTAAATGATAGCACATATGAAGAAATAAACTAATCACAATGAAGTCATTTAAAAGTAATATAGTTTGCTGTTATTTTGCATTTTTAGAGGTGAGTCATCACACTGCCAGCTGGACCGAGATGTGCAGTGTTGATGTAGTGATTGGCAGAGCTGCTGGTTCAGAGGATTTTTTCCATGGCAGGGATTACCTTTAACAGTACTCTAAATATGATCATCACGAGGGTGTCCAGGATCAAACGAACTTCACCCATAGAGACAATCCACTGTGATTGGTTAACATCTTTGCCTTTTTTTGGCTTTTGGGCATACATAACTATTTGCTATGTCCTAATTAATGCTCAAACAATTTAGACTAGACCATTTTTAGCTGCAGGCTTAGTCCCAGTTTGTATTGTTTGTTTTTCAACACTGCCCTTTGGTTACTTTGAATTGAACTGACTTTAAACTGTACCACAAATAGTCTTTGTCAAAATGATGACTTAGCGGAAATGAACGTGGCCATATCGCTGGATGCCTGCGAGGAGGTGTGCGATGCTGCGCACCTGCTTACAAATTAAAATACATGGAGGGAATTTAAGTGGAATATTTTAGGACACCAGAAATGAGCCAATCACATTCTAGCTCAAGCTGGAGGAATTGTGCAGCACACACTACCAATCACACCCATATTTGCTGGTTATGCCCCAAACTAAAGACATTCAGGGTTTTCTAACACCTAACACCTGATTTGGAAAATTGCAATAAATATTTAATTTATATAATAATACAATGTAGTTGTTCTGTTTTTTTTACTGTGATCTATGAACTAATGTGTACAAATGTTGTCTACAGCTGCAAAGAGAAAAAGAACGTGTACGCTGCTCTGTTCTTAATGTAAACTAATAAAAATAATAAGACAGAAGACTGAGCAGAGAAGCTCAGAGTATTTGTTAAATGTACTGATGAAACAGACAGATGGATATGAAAACGCCTTCACTGTCAACCATGCAGCACTGTGTGTGTGAGCAGGTGGACACATGCTGCCAGGTTAAACAGAGGGAGGGCCTTTCACTCACAGGGCCAATAAACTGCAGCCGTTTAACATGTGATGAACTATGCGCAGATGTAATAATATACTATGTACTGTAATGACCTATAGGACTGTAACAGAGTCAGCTAGCTCGTTGTCTCTCACTCAGGCTAGCCTCAGCGCTCTGAATGTGGCTAACATTAGCTCGGATACATTTGCCTTTCTTGCCTATTTTCGACGGCGGAGCTCCGTCGACATCCGTCGACCCTGACGGGTCTCCTCCAGCCGAGCAGGCTGAGAGAACGACGACGAACAGCGGGAGAAGAGAGCAGCCCATAGCGGCAAACAGAGCAGAGATACCCGGGAGGAGGAGAGAGGATGCAGCGGAGCGACGGTTAACGAAGAACGTTCGCGCCTTCACTTTCTGTTCCTCGCGGACATGTCGGCCCGCTGTGCCGCTCCACACGGACACGGTGTTAAACCGTTAGAGATGCTGCAGCCATGACGATGCAGAGGAAATCACCAATGAACGGTCCGACACGTCCGGAAACATCACGTGACCCCACAGACGCGCTTGTCTCGAGCTGTTTCAACCAATCACAGTGATCGTCTTTACGCAGTCCTTCAGGTGTCAGTGTAACGTTCAAACGACGCGTGCCTCACAGGAACAGCTGTATGCCTCTCCTTCATACGAGCAGCTCCAGAGAGGAGCACATGAGAGTGAGACGTTAATGTAATGCAGAAGAAAGCCACAGGACGACGTGTTGAAAAACAGTGGAAGTTGCTTTTATTTTATTCAACAGAGAAACCACTGAGCAGAAACTAACATTCACACTGAGCCGCTGAAACGATGACTGGCACAGTGGAGCAGTAAGGCTTAAGGACGCCTCAGACACACAGACAGACACACACACACACACGCACACACACACACACGCACACACACACACTCTCTGACTAACACTCAACGTTCATTTACATCAGCTATCTTACACCTCTGCGGCTGCTCGGACAGCAGCCTTATCCCTCTCCCTCTGATGTGGTCAGTCAGAGGTGAGGGGTCAAGGGTCACCTTCAGATCAGGTAACTTGTGTTCCCCTGCTGATGCCTTAAATGCAGGGCTCTTTCAGGGCTAAGAGGTGACATAACACAGAGACCTTAACCGTTCATCTCTATGGTACATCTCTAAGCAACATGACCCCCAGCAATAACACTGCAAGGCCAGCCATGGGGCTGGAGGGCGGGGTTCAGGGGGTGTTGGGGGAGGTCATGCTCTGGCCAAAGGGAGGGCGAGGACTAGGGCACCGGCCGAGAAGATGATATGATTGGTCACTTGGTAGAGCGTCGGGTGGGCTCAGAGGCAGTGGGAGGAGGCGGTGGGCCGCGGCGGTCTAGGTCTTCGATGTAGAACATGATGAGCTTCCTGCGCTCCTCAGGGACACACTCCAGAACGAGGTACCGCTTGTCGTTCTGAAGGATCTTCTCCACATCTTTCAGATGCTGCTCTGACTCCTGGATGAGCTTTCTCGACCTGGTGGAAGACAGGATGTATGATGGGAACACTGAACAGGATCCTCTCCCTCCTTAAGTACAGCAGCTGCTGTTCAGCATGTACTTCTCTTCATTCAGACTTCCTTTTGCAACATTTTACTGCTCAGCTAAAAATACATATATCTATAACTGACACAAGATGTGTCAAATCACAGTTTGCAACTGTGTCCACTCAAATATTACTTGTCTAAGAATATTCCAGTTACAAAGCCATATTCCACATATAAATTAATATAAATGTTGCGTCTAAATAAAGCAGAAAATTTACTTTTGTCATACACAGTAACAGGGCCATTCGTGGGCTGCAATCTTATCAGCATACGTGTGTGAAAAGGATTTTTAACATTTGTCATGTTTAAAGTTAGTGTACTGACCTGTATGTGATGAACTTGGTCTCCTTCAGCAGGGTTCTGAAGTCAGCTTTGGCTGTGATGTACTTGTCTTTGATGTAGTCTTCAAACTCCCGCTGTCTCTTCTACAGACACAGATGAACACATCAGACACCAAATCTGAGAAAATGGATATACAAATATCAACCACCCCCTGATCAAGATTTTGATTTGATGAAAGAAGCCAGCTGACATTAAACAGTAGACCAGTGAGACCACTGACTGAACCATTATCTTCAGCCTGAGTTAAGACAAGCCTCACAGATCTGGAACAATGTAGAGATCTTTAAAGTCAAGACTTGTTGTATGCCTGAGATGAGGTAACAGAATTGTGACTGCATCAAACTGAAAATACATTGAACTGTCACAAAGGTTGAGTGACCTGGGCGAGTTCAGGAATGTTTTATGACTGGTCTGATGATCTACTCTACCTTACAGATGAAGAGACTCACAAGTTACAAAACTACAGGAAATTACTGTCAAAAGTTGTTGTGTAACCTGTCTACCATAAGATAACAGATTTCAATTTTGCTACATCAATGTTAACTGTTACAGAGTTTTCCAATGGACAGTGAAGTAAACTGCTACCAACTGTAGCTGCTGTTAGCTCAGTTTGTTAACAGAGCTGCCCAGACTGTAAGCTCAAGAGTGTACGATGGGCCTTTTGGACCATTAAGAAGAGGAGGTTCTCATCCCTGGGGGTGTGGGGGAGTGCTGCCGGTGTTGTGCCTGAACTGCCGATAAGCAAGTGGGCACTGTAACTGGGCTCAGCAGCCTCTATGAACATAATGACTGAAGTGAAGTAATCAGAGGAAGTTAAGTGACTGAGCAAGAAGCCGCCGGACAAGAGTAAATGTGGGACTGACTTTTAGTGGTTGGTGAGAGCTTGGTGAAATAAAAGGCTGAAAGACAGACGCCGAGCTGGGCTGACTGCTGTTGGACTAGTCAGTGATATTAGCTGCTGCTGGGTCTGCTGTTGGTGATGATTGGCTGTTAGCAAAGTGGTTTTAGCATTTTGTAATTACACAAACAAAATAATATTTGCAGGAGGTGACTTATTAAAAGTCGTACTCTGTCACTGGAGGAGAACTTAATACAGCGAGGGTCTTCCTTGATGACCTTCTTCACCTCCTTCCATGTAGTTGTCAGAGTGATCTACAACACAAGCAAAAATCTTTTGTCAATAAGTTTCTGAAAGAAATCAGAAATCAAGTCCATCAAAATAAGTGTTATAATACCCATATAAGAATTATGCAAATGATTACCATGCTGGTCTCATCCAGGAGCTGCCTGAAGTGTTCCTTCTTCTTCTTGGCCAGTGCTTCCACATGTTCGTTAAACAGCTTCTCCTTCTCCTCTCTCTCTAGCAGTGACGCAGACTCCCAGCGATGGTCCTTCCGCAGGTTGCGACGCGTGTCTGACCACGTTGCATCTGAAGACCGCACCTGATGAATAAATACAATTTCAGAGAAAACTAAAAACTATAATAACTGTCATTAGCTATAAAATCTTGATGAAAATCTTGTGAAAACATGACTGTTGATGAAGCAAATAGGAAATTCAAATATGATGCATTTGTTTGGTGGGGAAAGAAAAAAGCTGCTCACCATATCAGACATGAGAGCTTTGAAATGTTGGATGGCCTCTTCCCTCTTGTGCTGCTCTCTTTCTCGGTCGATCTCTTTGGTCTGTTCCGATCTGGCCTTCTGAACCTCCCGCTCCCTCTCTCGGAGACTTGCCTCGATGCGAGCCTGCCGCTCCATCTCCCGCTCCTTCTCGATGTCGACACTCTGGGGAGGATGACACGTTTAGTTTGTCATGTGATAATAATGAGCTCTAAATCTGGGTTAGTTCATCACAAAAAAGTTATCAATGGGCAAGAAGAGCCATCATCTTACACACAGAACTGTTTTTACCTTGGCTTGTTTCTCCATGTACTGTTTAAAAAGTTCTTCTCTGAGTGCAGAGCTCTCCACAGCCTTGTATCGTGGGTCAGTCTCTAGCCTCTCTTTTACTTTGCTCCACCGCTGGCCTCCCTCTATGTGCTGCTCACTTAAGAGATCGAAAAAGTCTTGCTTGACCTGGGAGCAAAACACACATCAGAATGAATCAGAAATCTTAACAATCACAACAATCGACCTCTTTAGCCTAGAAAACACTATGTTCCTGTTGTAGAGAAAGAGTTCTGTATACTGATTTTGGAATGTGAGAGTGATACCTTCTCCCCTCTGGACTTGGAGTCCTCTTTCTCTCTTTTCCTCATAGCCGTGATGAATTCTATGAAGATCGCCTCCCTGTCCTTCATCTTCTCTATGGTCTTAAATCGTGGGTCTCTGCCATGCTTCACTGCAAATTCACTAAATGTTGTCCTGTAAACAACAAAACAAATACTGCAGTTACAGACGTCTCATGACATTCTCTCTTCACAACAACAGGAGTGTATTACGTTAAATACTAAAAACTTAAGTGGCCTGTAGCTTTACCTTGGTGTGAGCTTTGCGTCCTCCATCATCCTCCTGAACTCATCTTTGGCCTGCATCAGCTTGTTCTTCTTCTCTTTTCTCTCTTCCTCCGCTCGTGTCTTCACATACTGATCAAACACCTGAAGTGGAAGTTAAGTTTTTTTAAATGGCCAATTTACGAGACAATAGAGTGAGAAAATGAGAATGTGTAACAGTGAGGGGAGTGGCCAAAACTGAACCTGTTTTCTCTCTTTTGGGTTGAGCAGAAGGTAACGTGGATCAAACACAATCTTATGAAGCTCTTTGTCCCAAGTCGAGAAAGCAGACACCTACATTAAAGACAGACAACACCGGCATTAGACAGATACTGTATGACGTTACATTTAACTTCACAGAAAACACACTGCATTATGTAAAATGAGTATGAGCCATTCAAGAAGTGATAATGTTATAATGCATCTTCTCCTGTCTACATAGACAGACGTGCGTGTGTGTGCTTGGGCCCTTTGTGGGTGAGTGATGCAGGATATATGTTATAGTCAGCCTCATAAAGCCAGTTAACACCTCATAACTGTTAAAGTACCATAATATCCGGTCCTTACACATAAAACTCGTGCATGCAGTAAATTCAGTAGAAAGTTGGTTACCCCTCTCTCAAGCAGCATTTCTCTGAACTGGGTCATCCGGGCCTCTAGTGGCACTATCGCTCGTTCTCTGGCAGCTCTGAGCTCTGCCTCCATTGCGGCTTCCTTCTCGGAGTCTGCTTCCTTCACGTCCTCCTTCCTGTGAAGGTGAAACCACAAAAGGTCATGAGTGGAGAGCCTCAGAAATGAAAATAGAGAGACACAAACAAAAAGGAGACCACATATTTTTAGAGGGATAAACATGTGCAGTACTGTAGCATTTACTAAGGGACACACAACTTACTTCCTCTTTTTGGCTTTGGTTGGCTCCTCATCCTGATTCTCTTCAGTAGCAATGGATAATTCTGGCTCCTCCTTCATGACACCTGTGTACAAATACACACACAAAATAAATAATACACACACTGTAGTGTACAGTGTTTAAGTGTAACAGGATTGCTTCAAATGATCAATGCTACTAACAATTAGCTTGGCTGCATGAACGCATGTGTTTGTCCACACCTGTCTTCTTGCCGTCCTCCAGGCCTCTCTTGTGCGGTGGCTCCTGAATGTGTTTGTCAACATCAGCCCGACCCACCAGCTCCTCAGGCCGGTCCCACATGGACAGCCGTGTTGTAGGGTTGTAGAAGAACACACGATCGTCACCCGTCCACACCACACACCTGATATACATGGAGAGACATACACACACGAACATACACAGTGATAAGAGGAGAAAACAAAAGAATGTGTTAGATTTCTTTCAGCAGAGTGGACTGGAGAGGTGGTGTGAGCTGTGATGTGCGTACCATGGCGTGCCGGGGATAGGGTTGGTGGCGACAGGTCTGGCTTTCTGAGCTGCTTTTTCCTCCTCAGTCATCTCTTCTTCTTTAGTCTCCTTGATAAAAAAAGAGACCGTTACATTCACACTGCTGAGCTCCATCTTTAAATGTCTTTTATTTTACTACAAAGACTGAGGCGTACGTCAATTCTTACTTTCTCAAACATTGTAAAAGAATGTAACATTTTAAAACATGCTTACATGGCACATTATTTAAATTACAGAAACAAAGCACATCTAAATGTAAACAAAATGTTTTTGTTGTCTCCTCACATACCGCCTTCTCATTATTAGTGTTTTCTGTTTTGTTGTCCTCGTCCTCCATTTCCATGGCCTCAGCCTCCTCCTGGGCCAGACGCTCCTTCATCTTTTCGATTTCTTTTTCTGTAGACAAGGAGGATAAAAACAATGTGTGGGATCAGGGCTCTTGTGTGTTTGGTTGCACATCTTCTTGTCTGACAAATGACAGTGTTGTTGGTGAATCAACGTGGATCAAGCTTTTGACATTAGTGGTACTGGAAACCAGCCCATATTTAGTGGGTCATCTCACCATGTCAGCAGTGCCTACCTTTCTCCACCAGGGCCTGTGGTTTCTCCCAGGTGGACTCCAGTGTTCGGTTGTTGTAGTAGTACGTTTTCCCATCAGCTGTTTTGTACTCTGACCACTCAGGGAGCTGCAAAGATCCAGGCATGGAGGCTGGAGCCGCTGAAAGAGCCAGCTGTGGGTGCATCATGGAAACTAAAGGTGGGCCCATGCCAGGAAGCATGCCTGTCATTAGTGAGAAAGGAAAGAGACACACCGTGATTGGCCGAGAGTCCTCTTTCTGTCTGAGCCACTTACTTTAGTTGCAGTGGACTATACTCTAGTAAAGGTATTAGTTTATAGATCAATTTGTGAAATATAACTCAGGTTGCCCACTTGAAATCAAAAACATGTTAGCAAAACCAGAGGTAAGACAGAGAGCTCTGCAGGGTGAACAAGACTCACTGCAACTTACAAAGGGCTGTCCCTGCACAGAGGTGTGGCTCATCTACAGCACATTATTAGATGAATGAGTGTATCAGAAATATCATCCAGTGTGCTCAAGTCTAAAGTAGGGCTGGGCGATATGGCCTAAAAATAAAATCTCAGAATTTTTCACAAAATATCCGATTTACAATTTGAATCAATTTTTTTTTTCTTAAAAACTAGAAACGACAAGGAAATCATTCAAATAAGCTTTGTTTTTCTAGAAACGACAAGGAAATCATTCAAATAAGCTTTGTTTTTAATTTGACACAACTATTGAAATTATGAATTTCCCTACTGGACTTGAAGTGCAAACCTAACTTTCACCAATCTCCAAAAGTTCCCTCTTGAATAAAGAAGGATGAATTTTCCTATTACCTATTAGGTTTTTTTTTTTACATGTACTGTTGTATGGACGGGGTAGGGCAACTTCAGCGAAATACTTGCGGTTCGGTAGCTCATATTTGGATTTTCCACTGTGTATATGGGCACCACATTTGCCAATGTTAGCCGCTAATGTTACCTGTGTTCTTGCTGTTTTTTTGAAGGTTGTCGTCATCTTGTGCAGCTCGCAGTGGCACACACTGGTCCCAATCAGCTGTGTGCTTTTGTTTCAGGTGCTGCTACATTTAGTTGCCACTGACTTTGGACAAACTTTAGAGCGGCAGGGGTTTGTTCGGTGTCATCTGCTGTAAAACTGAACCACTTCCATACCACTGAGGAGACGGAGCCTTTTTAGCATGTGCTGCCACGCTGACGTTTTGCCGGTCTCTGAGAAGAGGTCATCTCGCGCAGGGGAGGAGCCGGGTGTTACTGGAGGGAGCCGTACCGTAATTACTCTAGTTAAAGTGAAAATCGATTTTCATTTTTGAACATTGTCCTAAATCATGAATTCAAATTAATTGATGAAATCGATTTATCGCCCAGCCCTAGTCGAAAGATTCCTTCAAGAAACATAACATTGACAACAAACACAGGCCACAATAAAGGAATGACCACACACACCCACACACTACATACACACAAACACACTTACAACCATGCCACAAAAGAAGACAACACCATGACCACAACATGTAGCCCTAACTGCTACACTACTGAATCACTACAGGCCACAGCAGCTGGAGTTATCTGACATGTCCTACAGAGGAATTCTATCACATCTGGTTTACACTCACCAACCACACACCTTAAAATGACTGATCCTAACAATCAGCAACTCCCAATGTAACTATCTAGATGCTGATCTTCAGGTGTCCTCTCATTTAACCAATGCAAAACAATGAAGTCATACACTTTAGCTGACAGTTCCTGAGGACAACGCACAAGCAAAGTGCACTGATCATTTAGTGAAAGCTGAACACTAGTTTGTTTGTTTGTTCCCTGTTGATTTGAAACAAGGGAATGCTGAAAACTAGACTTTAACACGTTCTCCTGTAAAACATCTTAAAGCTCTGCTGGTGATGAAATGTTGATGTGACAGTAAACTCCACATGTTCACTCTATAAAACATAATCACAACAATCAAGCTCTAAGCTCTGCTCCTAACTGCTGGGATGGAGAAACTTTCACTGCTGTACATTGGATGGATCGTGTTCACAGCATTCACCACCATGCCACTGTTTGAGAACTCTCATATATAACATATGACTCATGTAGACATCATTCACTACCATGCCATCTACTGTAGGTCTGAGAGGCGAGCGGCTGGGTGTTTACCGTTGGCGCTGGGGCCTGCCTTTACACAGGGTGCACCTACTATCTGCATCATTGCTACACCTGCAAGAACAACGGACAAGCAAGCATCTGGTTGAACACAGCAGGACACTAGACATCAACTACCACGGTGTGTGGCCCCACTCAGACAAACACATACCCGGTTTTAAACAGTTTGAGTCTTTGATGATGTTTATGTGTTTGTAATGGATTTAGGAAGATATTATGTGTACATTTACATTTATTTGGCCATCACATTGACATTAATGATAAAAAAATAAAACAGTAAAAAAGCTCTTCTGAAGGACTGCATGTAGAATGTTGTAATGTTGGAACACTACAAAACTTAACGTCAATCAGGAATCTGTCAGTCTGATATTTGTAAGCTGAAAAAAAATCCACTCTATCTAGACCTGGCCCCACTCTGACTCTACAAAAAACAATAAACTGAGGAAATGGTCTACAATGAGCTTTTTCAATCAATTTATGTCAAAATGAGGGACAGGGAAAAGAAAGAAGGAATTAAATAAGAGACACAACAGAGGAGAAGAGAGAAGGACACAGAGAAAAGTCAGAAAGCAAACACAGCGCACTAACAGGAGCGTTTACATAAGCCTACATTTAAATTGAAGACACCACACTCAAGACTTGTTGTGGTGTGACCCTGAAACAAAATGTGGCCTGACAAACCTGTGCTGAGTGAACTCAATAAGGCCGCATTCAGACATTTTGGCGCTGTGGCCAAAATGCTGCACAACCCTGCAGTGATCGCCTGATCCTGTCTGAATGCACGCTCATAAACAAACCACAAAATAATAATCCCACCCTCCTGTGGTGTTCCAATAACAGCTAGAGTTTGTTATCAGAAACACAGCCATAATGCTGAGTCAGGGTAAACTAAAACATGAATGCAGCTAGGTAGCCTATTGGCATCATAACCCTAACTCATCATAACTGAATAACTGGGAGAGAAGTCATATTGCTCTGTTATTGCACTTTATATGCAGATATACTGTTTGGCTGCTCCTATTATTAGATCAAAAATAATAGCACATGAATGTAAAATCAGATAGATTCAGGCCCTCCTCTCTATATATGCATAGTAAGAGGTTAGATATCATGGCTGGTTCTTACCTGGTAGAGGGATGTGCATGCCAGGCAAGGGTACCCTGAAAGGTGGCACCATGACGGGGGGGAAGGCAGGTATGGCTGCCGTGGGCTGGGCCACACTGTGAGGCAGGGCTGCAGGCAGCAGAGGCACAGTCTGCACCGCTGTAACAGGTGATGGCACCGTGGAAACCGTTACCACAGTGACCGGAGACACAGCAACAGTTGAGGTCACTGTGGCAACAGGGTTTAGGTCTGCTACAGCAGTGGCTTTAGTGGAAACAAAAAGAGAGAATTTTTAGTTTAGCCTCTTTGTGTGTGTGTGTGTGTGTGTGATATGACACTGTGTAATTACCTGCAATAGACACAGAGGGGGAGAGGGTGGTGGTGGAGTCTGGGCTGGAGGTGAGCGTGCGGGAGGGGGTTGAGGACAGGGCCTGGGTGGGGGAGGCAGTTGCCCCTGTGCTGGCTGTACTGTTGACACTGCTTGAGCTGGCAGCTACAGTTACCCCCACACTACTCGTCCCTGCTCCTCCGGCTACAAGTAGAGGGTTGAGTTCAGACTGCTGGATGATCTTCACACCATCCGGTTTACTCCATGATGACTCTCTGGTCCTGGCGTTGTAGTAATATGCCTGTAGATAACAGACAACAACACTTGTAACTTCAAACATCAACTAGAACATTTATGAAGTCTACATACCTTTCCAGACTGTGTAAAACAGTATAGGGACCCTTCTATGTGCTTACATATGACTTCCAGCTTACCTTTCCCTCTGGTGTCTTGTTCTCTACCCAGATCTCCTCTGCAGGGTTAAGTCCAGGGGTTCCAGATGCAGGAATGGGGGGCATCCCAGGAGGAAACAGCATCCCTGGAGGAGGCGGCAGGTTCCCCATGGGAGGGGGAAGGAACGGAGGTCTCTGCAACAAATGATAAAAAGCCAGGATTCAATTTTTAGACTGTTGGGACAATGAAAAGAAATCACTGAATAACAGCCTTCCCTCCCTCAAAAACAAAACGTGACTTCATTGGATATTGAAAAGTGGCCAGTTAGATAAACAAGGGACCCTTTAGTCAGCACTTATAAACAATCAAAATTAGGAGGTTTGAGCATCAATATTGGATCATCAGAGAGAATTAATGAAGAATCAATGATGAAGAAGAAGGCGGTAAGTTTGGTTGTGATTTGTTCTAACTCTCAGTATTGCTCTTCTTTGCAGACTCACTGTACCACTCATGGATAGAAATCCAAAAGCAAACAGGAGCTGCAAGACAGATGCAGGTCTTAAAGGACCAGTGTGTAGGATTGAATGGTATCTCGAGGTGCAGGTACATGCCACACATATTCATGCTTTCTATTGCTCTCTCCCTTCTTCTTGTTTCCTTTTCAGGGAGTGATTTCAATGTTTAAACTCTGGCATCATTACATTTATTTACAGCTCCATCCTTTATAGAAACGACACTTCACAGGTTTGACCCACATCAGAATGTCAGTCTGAGTGAGTTAGACATGAGGATGTCTTAATTACAGTATATGTCATCTTTTTATGTTCATCAATATGAACTGTGATATTGTACTCTTGCTAAATGATCTATTTAAAACATGATGGCTACAAAAACAGATGGGACTGTTGGTTTTTGGCTAATACAGCTAAAGAAAGTCCTTCCAGACACTCACTCATTAACTGATTGATCTGTAGGACTGTCCACAACGGCCTTTTATAAGAAGCTTATTAGGGGATAGCTACCGCAAAATCTGGAAAGCCATAACACCAAATCCTCGCTGAGAATGAAGATTGAAAAAAGGAATAGTCATTTAGCTGACCAAAAAAAAGGAAACAATCAAGGTACAGTGGGGCAAGGATATGTTAGTGCATTAATAAATACTACTCACATAGAAGCAAGTGACAATTTTAGAGGGGATAGATTTGGCATGTCCAGTTGTTGGTAGTGTTGGAGAGGAGGTTCTCTCTGAAGAGCTGGAAGTCTTCAGGAGGTTTCTGAAGTTAGAGAGGGGCGCTGCTGATCTGGTAGGAACTGGTAGGACGTTCCACCAATGGGGAACAACAGACAAGAAGAGTCTGGATTGTCCTGAGCGTACGGGTGGCAGAGCCAGGTGTAGGAGGTAACATATGTCTGTATGAGGACATTCAAGTAGGTGGGTGCAGAACCGGAGACTACTTCGTATTTAGCATTAGTGATCTGAATTTAATGTGGGCTGCTACAGGTAGACAGTGGAGCTCGGTGAGCAGCAGGGTGACATGTGACCATGAAAATATGATATTAAAAAATATGATAATTAAGAACTCTGGCAAGTTAAATTTGACTGCTGATGAAGAAAGCCAGTCTCTGTTGTGTTATATGATTTTTGTTTTACCTGACCAGTGAGAAGTTTGCAGACGACATGCATTATGTGCATACATCAACATGCTTATTTTAGTCTTTCAGTCTCATTATAAACGCTGTGTTGTACATCACTGCAGGCAAGATTAACATAGTTCAGCCCAACACTTCTGTAAAGAAAAAAATGCATGTTATGCAATACTGGGAAACAGTCACCTGTAGATGGGGAGGTCCCATGGGTGGTGGCATGCCTCCTGGTGGTGGGATGGGTGGCATGTTGGGGTCAAAGGGCGGACGTGCGAAGGGGGGTCGCGGTGGGGGGCCCCTCATCATCCCAAAAGGAGGCGGCGGTGGCCTTAGGAGTGGCGGAGGGCCTCGTAACACTGGTGGCTGGGCAGGCCCAGGTGTAGGCGCAGGGCCACGGAACCGCACTGCCTGCTGCGCCATTCTAGAACACCAAAAATAATATCAAGTTACAACCAGTGCTGGACGGCAGATCACAGATCACAACGCAGCATTACCGAAAAGTGTGATAACCACTCTGATCAACATGCTAATCTGCTGCCAAGCGATTACACAAGAGTGCAGGTCATTCTAATGCTAGACTAACTGAGTACAGAGGAGACTAGGTTACATGCAACATCAGCATCACAAAATCTGCATGACAACATGAATTTAGATCAAAGCTGTCTCTTTCTCCTGCCAGTCTTAAGTCATTTATTAATGACTCTGCATTGTTAGTGAAGAGATCAAAACTGCTTCACAAGATGAAAAGTATGAACACAATGTATTGACATCAGTACAGACTGCACTGTATGCATGCAGAGGAAGATATACTGAATAGTTCAGCGGATCGTTACAAAAACGTTGTGCTGCTGTTTGCCTGTAACCATCGGGCTAAAGATGCAACAGCACTGCCGTAATGACACTGGGTGTAGCGCGTCATGTAGCTGTGAGCGGTTTGTTCTTCCACATGTTTCAACACGGAGCTCTTCATCTGCTGACCGTGAGCTGACATGTCACATCAGACAGCCAGGCAGTGAACGAGAGCCGCTCCATTCTCTCACTCATTCTCTCACTCACTCACTCACTCACTCACTCTCTCTCTCACACACACACACACACAGAGCTGCTGCCTGTTAATGAATGTAGCTTAGCTTAGCATTTGGCTGCTGTAGATGAACACCTCTGCACAGGAAACTTGAGGCAGAGTTGTGTGTGTGTGTGTGTGAACGGTGTGTGGGCCTGAAAGGCAGGCAGGCTGGTGAAAGACGTGAAACCGTGTGTGTGTGTGTGTTTGATCTGACTGGCTGTGTTTACCGCGTGCCACGAGCCGATACCGGACACAGACCGCTTCACAACACAGGCTAGTTAGCTAGGAGCTAGTTAGCTAGCGTGGCTACATTCCCAGTGAAAGGCGGGATTTGACAGAAACCACAGCGAGCAGCTGCTCGTTAACCGTCGCCCCGTGCCTCACTGTGCACCTCATTGAACCGTATCTCTGCTTTTCTCTGACCTGCTGTCGCTGAAGCCGATAGTCTCGCTCTCTGCCTGGTCCGCCATTACAGGAAAATGTAAGCGCTCTCTTCCTGGAACCGCCCCTAAAGTATTTTTTCTTTTTCCTATTCGCTAAACTTTGATGTCAATCAGAGCGCAGCCCCGGCTCCGTGAGTTCTCATTGGATGATGACTTTCTCACGGGGATTTGGCCGAGCATTGATTGGTCTGCTTCGGTCCAAATTTCCTTCGAGTCTTTGTTCCGTTAGTGTGCAGGCTGCAGGGTGTTGTTGGTGAAGTTCCACTGGAATCACTCCCACTGTTTGCATGTCCTGCTGCTGGTACCGCTGTATGTTTACTGCAGCGGCTGTTCTATGCTTGGGTTATTTTGTGTGCTCACTCTTGTGAGCAGTGCTGGAATAATGTGCCACTATGAAAACGACTTTTTGAGTTTTTATTGTCATATGCACGAAAATGACAGTCGAAGCGATTAGCTCTGACATAAAATAGTCCAACAACTAAATATATGAATAAAGTATGATTTCAAAACAGGTGAGTAATAGTAAAATTTATACACTGTAATGTAAGCAGGCTGTGCAGTAACAGTAAATATAGTATAAGTATTATAATAGATTGTCAACATATGCACATAAATACACTGCTCAACACTTTTTAATCAGAGTATATCATCAAGTCAGTTCAACTTCTGGGATATTGATCTGATCGGGTAAGTAGTTGGGGGGTTGCTAATCATTTTCATCTGTTTTGGTGTTAATGAAATTAACAACAGGTACACTAGAGGGGCAACAATGAGACGGCCCCCAAAACAGGAATAGTCTTACTGGTGGAGGCTGCTGACTTTTTTTAACCTGCTCATCTTTTCTGACCAATTTCTCATCAGTTTTGCATTTGGCTAGAGTCAGTATCACTACTGGTAGCATGGTGCAGTACCTGGACCCTACAGAGGTTGCACAGATAGTCCAACTCCTCCAGGGTGGCACAGCAAAATGTGCCATTGCCGGAAGGTTTGCTGTGTCTCTTGTGTCTCCCAGCACAGCCTCAAGAGCATGGAGGAGATTCCAGGAGATGGTTAGTTACTCTAGGAGAGCTGGACAGGGCCGTAGAAGGTCCTTAACCCATCAGCAAGACCAGTATCTGCTCCTTTGTGCAAGGAGGAACAGGATGAGCACTGCCAGAGCCCTACAAAAAACCTACAGGAGGCCACTGGTGTGAATGTCTCTGAAACAATCAGAAACAGACTTCATGAGGGTGGCCTGAGGGCCGATGTCCTGTAGTGGACCATGTGCTCACTGCCTGGCTCGACTGGCATTTGCCACAGAACACCAGAATTGGCTGCCACTGGTGCTCTGTGATTTCACAGATGAGAGCAGGTTCAACCTGAGCACATGTGATAGACGTGAACGGGTCTGGAGATGCCGTGGAGAACGTTATGCTGCCTGCAACATCATTCAGCAGGACCGGTTTGGTGGTGGGTCAGTGATGGTCTGGGCAGCCCCCGGCTCCGTGAGTTCTCATTGGATGATGTCTTTGAATTCAGTCCTCTGTAGGTTGATAGTTTTCATTTCCATTAATGATGTGGCATCCTTTCGTTTTTAACACATTACTCAGTCCATATCAGGAAAGATATCCAGCGTAATTTCTTTTCCTGGTGAGATCTGATGTATTTTCAAAGTGTTCCTTTAATTTTTAATTTTGAGCAGTGTACAAATACTGTGATGGATAAACAGGTAAGTACATACTATGACATAAACAGAAAGAAACCAGGTAAGTAAGCAAGCAGTGTCAATACGTGTCAATATGGTGTGAGTAAAGTGACTTAGTGATGGATGAACTCAACAGTCTCTGGTGATCCTGTTGGCCCTGTTCCTACACCACTTTGGGTGTAGAGGTCTTCCATGGTAATGCACTGAGCAGTTTTCACCACCCTCTGTAGCCTATCCGAACAGCCCGGGGGTCTGCCCGCCAGGATCTAGTCGCACTAGGTGGTGTTAAGTTACGTGTCTTTCAGCTTGACGATGAGCTTGGACAACGGTATCAAATGCTGTGCTACAGTCAGTGAACAGCATTCTTCATGTTAGGTGTCTTGTATTCAAAAAATACACAGCACTCCCAGCCAGGGTCGCACTGGGAACAAAATTCGACCCTGGCATTTTTCCTCTGGACCGGCCCACCATTGGACCGATGAACCCGCCCCCAAAACACATGCACTTAAACATTCTCCCACCCACCCATACTGAACCCCCAAATACCCTATAAATAACACAGATCATAGTATGCTCAATGAAGATCATGTTGTACATGTCTACACCTCATTAAACTTTGGAAACAGTCTACTTACAGCATTGATTTGAGCTACAGAACAGCTCACTGTGGAGGTGCAGGTTCGACTCTTGACCTGTGCGGCCCTTTCCCGCATCTTAACTCTTTAACTCTCTAGCCCTTTCCCGCATTTTCTGTACTCCTCCTTTCCTCTTTTTAGAACCTCTGTCGTCCATCATTTATTGTAATTAGTATTCGTGCAACATACAGTATGAAGTTTATCTATAGACTGTATATGAGACATATAAACCTAGCGGCTGCATGGACGCATCCAATTGAGGGGGCAGGGGAGGGGGGGTGTAAATCGTAACTTCTGAACCTGTCATGAAGAGGCAAATATTAACCGATATTAGCCAGTGCAACCCAAAGCCTATTCCAAATGGATGCAAATGGGCCGCAAGTCCATTTTGGGCTGCTGGGCAAATGTTGCAAAGGCTACAAAATAACAAATACATACATACAAAAAAACACCGGAGGCCATCGGCCCAAATGTGGCCGAGATGGACCGGCCCATCTGGCATTTGCCTGGTAGCACAGACTGCCAGTCCGAGCCTGCTCCCAGCAGACGAACAGTCACTGAACATTTTGTTTTCCAGTCCAGCAACATAAACGTCATTCTCACAAAAAGAAAGCTGCTGACTGGTGACAATATCTGGTGACAATATCACATGTCAGAGCACCTTGAGGCAGCTCAAGGCGCTACACATGGTAGATCCAGGTGGTGTGTCTTCCTCAAGCTGAGGTCCTCTACCAGAGGCCTGGGAGCTTGAGGGTTCTGCCCAGTATCTTAGCTGTTCCTAGGACTGCACACTTCTGGACAGAGACCTCAGGTGTTGTACCTGGAACCTGCTGTAGCCAGTCATCCAGTTAATGGGTCACAGCTCCCAGTGCTCTGATTACCACTGGCACCACTGTTGCCTTTACTCCCCACATCTTCTCTAACTCCTCTTTTAGCCCATGGCATTTCTCGATCTTTTCGTGTTCCTTCTTCCTGATATTGCTGTCATTCGGAATTGCTACGTCTATCACCACAGCCTGCTTCTGTTGTTTGTCCACCAACACGATGTCTGGTTGGTTAACCATCACCAGCTTGTCAGTCTGGATCTGGAAGTCCCACAGGATCTTGGCTCGGTCATTCTCAACCGCCTTGGGAAGTGTCTTCCGTTCTGACCTTGGGATTTACAGCCCATACTCAGATGTTCCTGTTCACTACTCCAGCCACTTTGTTATGGTGTTCCATGTATGCTTTACCTGCCAGCGTGGTCTGGATTTCAGGGTTTTATACAAATTGTTATAAATGAAAAACTGTTTGTTACCTCGACTATAAACTTTTTGGAGGCCTCAGTCCTGAAGCTCTAGCTGTTTGCTTTATAGCATTTTAATGTGAGTTTTACGACCTAAAATAACATCATGACATTTCCTGCTGTTGACTGACACAGATCTAGGAATAGACACACTGGGCTGTAGCCACCAATTTAAACGTCCTTTCTTTGCCATAAATACCAAACTTTGTTTTATTGGTTTTGTTAGCTGTTTAGGTAAATGGTCCATATATATTTTATATCACAATATGATTGTCTAAAAATGATTTTCAAAGCTTCCATGCAAAGCCAGGAATAAAACTCTAAAATGAGGAAACAGAATATTTAATGTTATAATTTAATTTCATGTTGAACGAAGTACAGAAAATAGAGTACAATCAAATAAAACAAGCTGTACCCAAAGAGAAAACAAAATAATGATTCTTGTCAACTAAACAATGTTTTTAGTGCAGTAGCTCTCCCATATGAACATTAACTTAAAACTAATAAAATAAAACTGATAAAAACTAACAGCTATGGAATCATTCTTCTGAGAGTAACAAAATAAAGATTTGGTCATTTGGAGTGCAGTGCCTCAGAAAATGACAAAAGGCTCTGCTTAGCTGTGTTTGCACATCAAACAGAGAAAACTATACCCATACATAAAGTCACACACACTCATTCACTCTTTTCCCAGACAAACATTTCACTTGAGACTGCGAAAACCCTTCAGATTGATCTCAGCTAGCTGTAGAAATCGTTTATTAAAACTCAACCAGTGAAAGAAAATCCTCTGATTTATCTAATCCATATGAAAAATTAATGTGCTTCAGTTTGGGGGGCACAAGATATGCAAGCCACGCACCAAGAGAGCCCAAAGTGAGCGGCAGGGTGAAAAATGTTTGCTGGCAAAACAACTTTGTAATCAAAAGGTACATTGCTGGGTTGTCAGTGACTTAAACATAGAGGAAACTTAAAGGATTGTGATTTTTAATCTTTTCCCACAGCCAGAAAATACTCTTTAAAAAACATTATTCCGTACCTATTCGTTCCTATTCATAATCAGTATATGAAAGTAGAATAGACACAATAGATGTATGTAAGTCAGAAATAAAAGGGACAGTGAATCATACTGAAGAAAATACTGACTGTCCCTCTCACTGAGCATGAACCTGACAAAATGAAAAAATGGAAAGGAGATGACAAACATCACTTTAAACAGTGAGTGACCTTGAGCTGCCGTGAGCCTGATCGGAAGGGGAGAGGGGAAACAGAGAAGAAGGGTGTAATATCCAAATCCTTCACCCTAATATGGCACGAATAAGTATGACCATATTCTCAACACATACACCCATCCTTCCCTCTGCAGGGGGACTATATTGTGAATTCTGTCAACTCCAGACATTGTAAGTGTTTGCACAAGAAGTAAGAGGAAGTAAAAGTCATGCCTGGGCAATAATGTAATGGCTTAAATTTTGCGGTTGATTCTGGCTGAAATGATAGAAAACATCTCAGTCTACAGTGTAGTTCATCTATAAAACCAGGTTTCCCACAGGAAAGTAATGACTAGAGGCTGAGGGTTTTCACCCTCCCTGCTTTTGTGGTGTCCTCTGTCATCAAATTAGCAGTGTGTCAGGGGCACCAGTGGGCGCTCTCCCCCACCTTCAAGATCGTGATCAACGATCACTGGTGCCAAAGAGAGCAGAAGCAGAAAGAGAAACATGCAAGGTTGTCTTCAAGTACAGCAGTCCTTCAGTGGTTCACACTCAAATCATCAGACACTTTCTCTCCCCTTCACACACTCACACACACACACACACACACACACACACACACACACACACACACACACACACACACACTTTTACTCCTTCATTTCCCAAAACTGCCAAAGTTAGCGAAGGCATCTTGTTTGGGTGGAACCACGGCTGGGGTGATGGAGTGCGTCAGGCCCATCCCTACTCCCGGCACTCCCATGCCAGCCATACCACCCATCATCACTGGAGTGGCCATGCCCATATTCATGCTCATGTTCATTCCCATCATGCCTTGGTTTACAGGAATTCCTCCCATCCCCATGGTACCCGTTGTCATTGAAGGGGGCATATTCGCTGCCAAGGAAGCAGGCATGCCAGTCGCCATCGACGTAGGCATGCCCATCGTCATGGCATTGCCCGCCATCATGGGATTGGCTGGTGGTCTGATGGGTGTCACGTGGGGTGGGGAGCTGAGGTTCAGTCCTCCGAAGTTCTGGGCCAACAAGTTGACGGGAGGCACTCCTGCACAGACACGTATGGGGGTTAAAGAAGTCATAACTTGGTTTATAAAGTGTAGCAGGTTGGTCATTTTTGAAACTTCTAATCCAAACAACATACATTCAAACACTTGGTATTAATTCTGCAGAGTTTTAATTTTTTTCTCTTTTTAAAAATGCACAAAGAGAAAGAATTACACAATGGTACCTTGTTGCTGGATGATATTGTTGAGTGTGGGTGGTGTCTTGATGGGGTTGAGGCCTGCTGATAGGAAGTCAAGGCTGATGTTGACAGAGGGGTCAGACCAGGTTGACCCCAACGATCCCTGACCTCCAACGCCACCGACCTTCTGCTGTTGTGCTATGGCCTGCTGGGATGTCATGCCACCCAAGCTCTGAAATAAATGACAAATATTGTACACTTTAAATACAGTTAGGTAAAGCAGGCACGACGAGTTCTGACATATAGGGAAAAAACCCACCATTAACAGCCTAAATCTTTTCTGAAATCTTTTATTTAACAGTATATGATCATACAGTGGGGTTTTATAATACGATGCATCAAAGCTAAAATTCCACAGACGGATTTTTATTGTCAACGTCATGGATTACTTTGTCTAATCTTTGCAGCCCTAATGAGCAGTTTGTGTCACACTATGACACAACACGCTAACACAAAGAACACACACGTACCATAGAAACCACTAATAAAGAAAAATCAGAGTTATGTCACCTCATAGGTGTCATCTCTAAAATATCTGACGGAGTTGACAAAATATAATAATATTATGAAAATATAATATACCTGTTATGGGTGGAACACACCTGATAACAATATTATTGAATTAATTTATCAAAAAGGGTCCACTTTTTTTCAAAGATATTTTTCTGGTCTTTTCAAGCTTTTATTTGACAGAGACAGCTGAAGAGTGACAGGAATGTGGGGAGAGAGAGAGAGATGAGGAATGACATACAGGAAAGAGCCACAGGTTGGACTTGAACCCTGGGCTTCTGCAGCAAGGATTGAGCCTTTGTACATGGGGCGGCTGCTCTACCAACTGAGCTAAGGGGTCTGCTGAGGGTCAGCATATTCATAAAAATATTAGTGCTGTCAAAATTAACGCGTTAATTTTGTTGATTAATTTTAAAGAATTAACGCGTTAAAAAAAATTAACGCAATTAACGTGGTTTTGTTTACTTCCGGTGGCGGCCGCCATTTTGGATGTGGCAAAGTAGAGCTTTGTTTCCCAGATATATTAGTGTGTGTGTGTGAATGGGTGTATAAGAGGCATTAACTTAAAGCCCTCACGGAGACTGCGCCCTGGCGGTCGCCCACATTGCCCATAGCTAAAACCGGCCCTGCTTGTATTAGTTTACAGGCAGATCTGCCACAGCCAATATGGCGGACAAGTTAACGTATCGCAGCAACGGAGCAACCTGCTCAATGAGGCATCTATGTATATGTCTATGATCTATCCTAACTAAAGGAGAGTCTATGGCTTAAAGATTTATAAGGATGGACTTTTAGGGGGAACATTTCATTTTAAAAAGTTGCCCGACTGCTCGTTGGACAAAAACAAGGTCATTTGCACAGTTTGCAAAGCCGAATTTAAATTCCACAGAAGTAACACGACTTTAACATATCACCTCAAAGCAAAACACCCAGTCTACACTACAGGAGTGTGGCACTCGTCAGTATATTTCCTCATTCTGGCTTTTTTCTGTTTGCACTGTGCATATGTGCACCTTAAGCCAATAAAATGAATGAATTTAAATATACTTTCTCTGTGTTTATTCTACATTAATTTGATCATTTTACATAAATAAATATTCATTATAAGCTTCAGTCTCAGAAAAATGCATTTAATTTATTGATACATTTATTGATAGATTAATCGCGATTAATTACAGAATTTTTTGCGATTAATTAGTTAATTTTTTTTAATCGATTGACAGCCCTAAAAATATATATTTTAAAACAAATTTCATTTTTACATCTATGTTTTCAGATATATTTTAAAACAAATTTCATTTTTACATCTATGTTTTCAGTGTGTATTGTGAGTTTTGGCACATATCTTAACAGTTTGAAGTTGTGAAATCTTGTGTGGGTCAAGGGTGTTATTTAAAGATAAAGTAATAATTTTAGTTTTTTTAGGTCATGATTTGTCCCAATTCTCAAGAATGGTTGATTTACAACAACTGAAGACCGACTATGTGACCTGTGATGTGTACGGTACCTACCTGTTGAGAGCGAGAAAGTGGCAAAGTAGGCATAGCAACAGAAACTCCTGGCGTCGCCCCTCCCAAAGAGAAAGTCATGCTCTGAGAGGCACTCAGTGTTGTATGTGGATTGGTTAATTGATGGTTAACTCCACCCATCAGGTCAAAGAGCTCGGCAGAAGGTGGGACAGCGGTGGGATTAGAGGCTGAGGGTGACTGGACGCCGCCAAAAAGGTCAGTGACAGGCTGGGAGGGAACAGAGCTAGACGTAGCTGGTGGATTAGCTGAGAAGGCATTCCAGTCTCCAAATTCTCCATTTCCATTGGATGATGCAGCAGCTGGCCACAAGAGTGCAGTGATTATGTTAAACTGTGGTTCTAACATTCATCTTGATTTTAAACTGCCCTTCTTCTTCACTGTGTGTTACATTCATTTTGTAAAAAAAACAAACAAAAAAAAAAAACAGTGACCTCATCTGAACTTGTTCTCAGAGCATATTTCAGCACCTACGGTTGCTGTCACACATAACCCGCTTGGGTCAGTTAAAAAGAGCAATGGTGGGTTTACCCGGTTAGTATAATCAATTGAACCCTGTTGTGGACTTAAAAAGGAGGGTGTTGGTCCGCTTTCAAGTGGACTCTGCTATGGTTCATTTGTAGTGTGAAAGCAACTGGACCTACCACAGGACTTTGTGATAGTAGATATGTGATGTTAGCATGAATTCAATAGCTTTAACCCATCTGCTGACTGAGGTGGTCTGCTGGGATGTGTCTGTTTGTGCTGAAAGTAACTGCTGTGAAACAATCAAGAAATAACTTATTTCTCTGATTAACCAGCTTTATTGAGGCCAGCGCTTGCTCACTCCTATTAACAGACCAAAGTGCTCTTTCTGTCTCCCTCTCAAACAATCGGACAGAGATCAAATTTTACTTCTTTGTGTCACTATGTGGAGGTTTGACCTGTGTGAGTGTCTGATCGGTGGCCACAATGTAACGTCAGGCTGTGTTTTTTGGTGGACACCCCTGCGCCCGCACTGCTGAAGACAACCCAAATAACGCACTCAAATGAATGCAGTGCTGCATCCTGTCTGAATACGGACTTACTCCTCCTGACTCATAAAAAGCCAGTGTGAACATGAACTGGACCACAACTAAAAATGCAGCAATGTATCATCCTTTCTCTTGGCCAAATGAAGCTGAACTACAGATATAAAAGCAGTTTAAGATTACTACAGAAAGGCAAAAAAACAAGTTTACCAGTGGAGGTTGGGAGGCTGGCAGAGGCCGCAGGAGAGGAGAAGTCAGCAAAGCCACCAATGAGGTCTGAACTTCCACCTGTATGGACGGACACACACATATAGCAGATAAAAAGCAAAGGACTGAAAACTCTTGTTCAACAACAAGAGACAGGTACACAACATATCCTTAATTCTTTCCTCATCTATGTGTGTGTAAAAGTTTGTAGTTACCCGTTGTAGTTCCCTGATTGGATGAAGTGTCAATCACTAGCAGGTCAGCTAGTCCGCTACTGGACGACTGCCTGACTGATGACTGAAGACAGGAGTAAAGAGAGATGTGGTGATTGAAGGCATACCGTTGGAATACTTTTGGAAAAGCATGAGTGTCTGTCTAAGTACCATGTCCTCCGGGCTCTTGTCTCCAGTGTAGTGAGCTGCAGCACCCAGGTCCAGTGTCTTGCTGCTTGTGGCTCCGCTGCGTTTCCGTGTTGTCGTGGTTGTGGTTTCTGTTGCTTGTGTGATCTGGATGCTCTTCGTCGTGACAGTTTCTTCTTCATCTTTGAACTCAAGGGTTTCCTGCCTACCATTTCTCGATGCTCTGTCCTCCTCATTGTCACTATGGCAACCAGACGAAGGATGGATGATAAGCAGCACTCAGGAGATTTCGCTATTGACTACTTACTGTAGTTGTTGCTTTGCAATTCTTGTGTGCCTTGTGTGTACATTTGGTTATGTAATGGATGATCCAAGACACAATGGTGTAAATATTTTAAACACATGCCAGAGAGACCAAAAAACATCTGATTTGCTATAAGTGGGTGACTCATTGCATTATTTTATTTTTGTTAAAAGATTCAGAGTTTAAAGGGGCAACTATTAAAACCATGTTTCCAAAAAAGTTGGCATGCTGTATAAAATGTAAATGATATGAAAACACTGAAAAACATATTTAATCAAAGTAGCACAAAGACATGTGCGGCTGTGGCTCAGAGGCAGAGCGGGTCGTCCACTAATCAGATGATCGGCAGTTCGATCCCCCGGCTCCCCGGTCTGCATGCCGAAGTGTCCTTGGGCAAGATACTGAACCCCAAGTTGCTCCCGTATGAATGCTTGAATCCTTAAACTGATGAGCAGTTGAATGTAGAATGTAGTGTAGAGCGCTTTTATCGGAAGACTAGAAAGGCGCTATACCAGGCACATTTACCATGTGAAAGAATATAAGCTCAGTCCATCTTAAATGAGCTCAGCTCTACCGAAGGCATTTCTGGATCTGGTTTATAGGTGAAATATTGGCTTTCAGCCTTGTCCCTTGTGTGCAGAGGTTTCTTCTGATTCTCTAAATCTTTTTATGATATTATGAACTGTAGATGATGAAATCCACAGATTCTTTATTTTAACATGTTTTTCTTAGACCCAGTCATGTTACTAACCTGTTGATAGTTTAAATTCATTCATTGTGAGATGTTCCAGCAGCTGCTTTCTTTCAGTATTTCACAACTTTTACAGACTTTACTTGACACTGTCATTATGAAGTTTTCAATTAATTATGGAGTTTTAATTTTGCACATGATCAGATTGTTTCTGTTAACATTTTACACAACTTTTTTGGAAAGGGGATTGTAATAAGGAAGGCAGTTATATCATTTCAAAAACCATTTCAAAATAAGCATTCATTTACATGTTTTGTTTAAATGTGCACTTTACCTGATTCTGTCTGGTGAGTCGTCTCGTTCCTTCTTTCGGAACTTGTTGAGCGTGTCGTCGATGGTGCTGCCTATCTTGTCACTGATCTCTCCGAGCTTCTCACTAAAGGGGAAAGCTCCTTTGCTCTTGTCCCAGTCCTCATCCCACTTACTCCGATCCAACTCATTAGCTGGAGGGACAAAGTCAGAGAGAAAAAAGAGAGAGACTGTAATAACTGACAAACTACAATAAACACAGGACACCAAAAGAAACAATAAGATAAGCCACTCAAAAAGTCTTTCAAAAGTGTGCTTGCTTTACAAAAACTGGATAGTTATATCATCTGACTGGAAGGAGATGCAATAAAACACTTACAGTTCTTAATGCTTCCTCCTCCTCCTCCACCCATACTGTCGGAGGAGACTCCAATGTATTTGTCTTTGTTCTTCTTGGCTTTCTTTCTCTCCTCTCTCAGTCTGTCATCGTCCTGGACAAACTCCACCATCTCCTTCACCTTCTGACGCACATTGATTCCCTGATCCTTACCATTCTCATCTGGACAGTCACACACAAAGACAGAAAAGTAAATGAGGAGGACTTCTGGCCAGAATGTTCTGGCATTTGTTGTAGATAGAAATATTCATGGTCCGCAGAGAATTCTTGTGTTTCTGGTTAGTTCCTTTAGAAACACCATCAGGTCAAAATGTCTATCAATATGGACAAACTGGCTTGAAATTTACTGTATACTGTGTTCATTCTCTGGGGAGTATGAATACAGTATACTCCTTTCTATTTTAGACACACAGATCTTTCTGAAGTGTAAGAATTCACCCAGTAAGTAAAGAAGTAAAAGAAGTTTAAACAAAAGGGTTAGGGTTAGGGTATGTATTTTCAAACTCACCAATGAAGTGGTAGTTTTCTAGAGATCGCAGGTCATAGATGTGTTCTCGGGCACTGGTGACGACTCTTTCAGAGCCATTCCTGATCAGATAGGCAAGCAGCAGTAAAGCCTTGCAGAGAGATGGAGTGAGAGACAGGATAAGAGACGAGAGTTCACTATGGTGGATGTAGTCAGCATTGCTCAATGTTTTTGTCATTTGACCTCGCTAATGTAATGGTCCGCTGCTGAAAAGCAAGTAGGACCTACTGTTGACAGGCTCATGTTTAGAGGCACAGACACACACAGATGCACACAGACATACACACACACACACACACACACACACACACACACACAGACACACGCAGATACACACACAGAAACGCACAGACAAACAGAAACGCACAGACAAACAGACACACACAGAAGAGTAGAAAGACTTGCCAAAACAAGTTTTATTTTGTTTCTGTCTTTCATTGAGGTGTGTTTTATGATTTAAATGGTAAACGGACTGTATTTACATAGCGCCTTACTGGTCTTCCGACCACTCAAAGCACTTACATATCTCATTCACCCATTCACACACATTCATACACTGATGGCATTGCCTACCATGCAAGGTGCCAACTGCTCATCAGTTTGAGGAGCTAACCATTCACACACATTCACACACCGATGGCACAGCCTTCAGGAGCAATTTGGGGTTCAGCATGTTGCCCAAGGACACTTCGACATGCAGACTGGAGGAGCCGGGGAATGAAACGCCGATCATCTGATTAGTGGATGACTCGCTCTGCCTCTGAGCCACAGCCGCCCCCTAAGTTCGTATTTATATAGCACCACATTCACACAACAATGGTGCAGCATCAGGAGCAATTTGCCTACTCTACCTCCTGAGCCACAGCTGAGTTCAGTACAACAGAAACTTAAATGAAGAGAAACTTTCTGTTTAATAAGGAATATATCCATCCATCCAGCCATCTATTTTCTGTAACCACTTATCCTCATCAGGGTCACAGTGGGGCTGGAACCTATCCCAGCTTAGGCCAGTTCATCACATGAACATGAGCATATAGAGACAAACAATCATTCACACTCACATTCACACCTACACAAATTAGAGTCACCAGTTAACCTGTTAAGGCCATGGAAGCCAGAGTACCTGTAGAGAACCCACACAGACACGTGGAGAACATGCAAACTCTACACAGAAAGAACCAGCAGAGGTTCAAACCAGGAACCTTCTTGCTAACCAATGCACCACTGTACCACCCTCAGGCAAAGTATGTGTAAGAACTAGGGCTGTCAATCGATTAAAAAAAATTAACTAATTAATCGCAAAAAATTCTGTAATTAATCGCGATTAATCTATCAATAAATATATCAATAAATTAAATGCATTTTTCTGAGACTGAAGCTTATAATGAATATTTATTTATGTAAAATGATCAAATTAATGTAGAATAAGCACAGAGAAAATCTATTTAAATTCATTCATTTTATTGGCTTATGTTGCACATATGCACAGTGCAAACAGAAAAAAAGCCAGAATGAGGAAATATACTGAGGAGTGCCACACTCCTGTAGTGAGACTGGGTGTTTTGCTTTGAGGTGATATGTTAAAGTCCTGTTACTTCTGTGGAATTTAAATTCGGATTTGCAAACTGTGCAAATTGCCTTGTTTTTGTCCAACGAGCCGTCGGGCAACATTTTGAAATGAAATGTTCCCCCTAAAAGTCTGTCCTTATCCATCTTTACACCAAAGACCCCTTTAGTTAGGATAGACATAGACAATATACATAGACTCTCCTTTAGTTAGGATAAGATCATAGACATATATACATAGACTCTCCTTTAGTTAGGATAGATCATAGACATATATACATAGATGCCTCATTGAGCAGGTTGGTCCGTTGTTGCGATACGTTAACCTGTCCGCCATATTGGATGTGGCAGATCTGCCCGTAAACTAAAACAAGCAGGGCCGTTTTTTAGCTGTGGGCAGTGTGGGCGACCGGCAGGGCGCAGTCTCCGTGAGGGCTTTAAGTTAATGCCTCTATACACACCATTCACACACACCACACTAATATATCTGGGAAACAAAGCTCTACTTTGCCACATCCAAAATGGCGGCCGCCACCGGAAGTAAACAAAACCGCGTTAATTGCGTTAATTTTTTTTAACGCGTTAATTCTTTCAAATTAATCGACAAAATTAACGCGTTAATTTTGACAGCACTAGTAAGAACATTTCCTTTCTTGACTTTTTGGGAGTTTATTTTGTTTATTTTTTAGTGAACCTGCCTCTTGCACACATTTCCCAGCTGAAACTCCAGTGGGGGGGGGCACACATTCCTGTGTGAATATATTGGCAATTGCTGGCTGGGAAATTTTAACATATCACCCAACTCTACTGCATAATTTATAATATTTGCATATCATTTTCACATGATTATGTGTGCAGGACACAAGAATGAGATGTACTGCTCTGATCTTTGCAATACACAGGATTCAGGGAGGATTAAAGAAGGAACCAAGGCGCTGCCTCAGTACAGCAGAGAATCACACTGACAGACTGCTCCTACTAAAAGCACTGCATGCCTGGCATGTTCAAATTATACAAGAACAGAGAAGCAACAAGACTCAGCTTTAATCAGTCCTGAACAATACAGAACTGAGCTGCACACACAACACAGCATTACCTTATAGACTCGCCTCCAGTTCTTCTTGTTGTCTTTCAGCATCCTGGTCCACAGCATATTCATCACCTCTGGAAATTGCTCATACATAAAGGTAGATCTACACACACACACACACACACACACACACACACACACTTAAATATATTAGATTGTCTGCTGCCTTAAGTGACAACAAGCACACACTAACATACAGTAACTGTGTGTATGTGGTTGTGAAACATACTTGGCTATTTCTCCCATTAGTTGTCCGGAGGGTCCCCAGGGGTCGTCATTGGTGGCCTCTCTCACCTTGGACTCGATCTCTGAGTAGTTCATCACCACATTGGTGCTGTTGACACAAACATATCACACCCATAAAATATTCATATTACCATGAATATTTCAACATAAAGGTGAAATGCTGTGGCTTCCCTTTCATGTCCATTTGTTCACTTATAGTGAACACAGTGCTTATTATTGTCAGCCTAACGCTCGGCCAGCCTCATTCTGTACCGATTCCCTTCACACTTCACTCGTCACAGTTTCAGAGGTCAGGCAGAGGGAAATACACACAATTAAAACACACACATATTCACACAACAAAACACAAGGGCAAGTACTAAATGACCGGCAGAGCTATTATCCAACTACTACACACATACACTCTCTACACACCACTACATCTCACTCATGCACACACACTGAAGCTGAGAAGAAGTGTGGAGAACAGGATTATCACAGTATTCATTCACGTGTCATAAACACAAAACTAAGTAAGACAAGGAGAATCTCAGCTCACTGAATAATGAATGACAGCTTTCTGAAGCTCTGCCTTCTGACCACTGAACTTCACAGGACAGACGTGAGGTGAGCAGAGTGTCTGTGTGAGTGTAAACAGTGAGCCAAACCTTTCCATGAGAATTGTCTGCTTCCTGTTTGTGTGTGTGTGTGTGTGTGTGTGTGTGTGTGTGTGTTGTATCTCTGAACACAGCTTGCTCTACAGACACAGCCAAAACACTGCAGCTTGAACACACCTCTTCTTATCACCCTGTCATCCATTCCTTGTTGTTCAATATGCCTATCCATCACTTTATTTTCTATCCTTTTCATCTCCCGCTCCCCACTTCCCACAGTTTTCAATCCTATCATCACTCCTTCACTCCTCAGCAGTTTCTCTATTCCTGCCTTTCAAGCTAAAGGGAACTGAGAGGCACCTGTACATGTACAGCAGCTACCTTTGACTGTGTTGTTGTCAGCACATAAGGCAGACACCGACGATGAGAGCGCCATAATAGTACGACTCTTAATCTGCAGGAAAAGCAAGGCTGCCGCTGCCAGCTCTGCTGAGGTGGATCAATAATCGAGTGTATTTATCATGCCCAGTCAGGCACAACCAACAGCTGATGGGAGCTGGTGTCTATGACTCCATCTAAAGCTCTGCTGAGTTCTCACTCTGTGCTACTTTCATGTATTCTGTCTTCTTATCTCCTTTTCTTCTGTCTCTTCACTTATCTCTTCTCTACCCACTTCCTCTTCTTTTCCTTATCACATTTCTAATATAATTGGTCCTTTAAAGGGCAGAACCAACTGGTACAATGTGTTTTTCTACAGCATTTCAAGGTTTCAGTGTTGTGTGGATGCAGTAAGTACAGTATGAGTGCTAATACAGTCGCACACAGCATGTATCTAATAGTGTAGCACATTAACAACCTACAGGGAGCTGAAACCTCCAACTTTTAATTACCCACCTCACAACAACTAAGACAACAACTAAGGAAACTATCCAGTCAGAAAAAAAAAGCCACAAAAAAATGAAGTTATGGATTTGTTGGCCATGGCCACTTTATTAAGTACACCTATACACACCTATACCCGGGTCCGGCCCCTGAGGAATTTTGTACTGGCCCTTAGAGTGTACTGTAATTATTACATATGGATAGTCTCATATAGTGCATAACTATGACTAATTGTACATTCTCTTGTGCAGGAGGAGGTGGTATGCGCACGTTTAAGTCGTGGTGGAAAAACAGGTAGAATATACCTGTTTTAGCTGGACATATATTTTGGGGGACCGCACATGACCAATCAAAAATCGCCCTTCGCAGCACGCTCTAGTGCAACACTCTGACTTGTTTCTTTCAAGCAAGCATGAAGGTTGGCTAACAAGACAAAATGTCTCTCTCTACCTTAAAAAAAAAGAGAAGTTGACTCAGAGAACAGGCAGTGGAATGGAATGGACAGCGAAATACACGTTTATTGCTGTTAATGTGAATCCTGTGTGCTTAATTTGCAACAAGTGCCTCGCCGTGTATGTATATAATTTAACACATGCTAACTTTAATGCTACTTTCCCACCGGGTTCTGCTGCTCGGAGGCAGAAGATATCGGGGCTTACATTTTGTTTTGAGCAAAGACGCTCTTCAGACGCTGTATATTGTTCCGGGCTTGTACGGAGCAAGAGAGAGCAACGTGGTATCGTTACTAGTGGCATGGATATTAGGGAAAAAAGAAAAATCCGTTCACAGACTCAAAGACAGTCAAGGAGTGTATGCTTGCATCCACTGCAAAAAAGCGTTATTAATTCAATTAAGCAAAATCCAATAGCTATAGGATATGCTGACTCCTTCAGTATGTTGTTGTAATTTCTTTGTTTGTTATTGTGATTACTCAGATTTTCCAGCCCCTTATTTTGCCTTAGATTCATGAACTGGCCCCCAATCCAATTGAATTGAATAGCCCTGTATTAGAAGGAAATGAGCAGATTGAGATGGACTTCAGGAGGAAGACGCCTCAGACCACAGGGATTGGATATGGAGATGGTGGGAGTGTACAAATACCTGAGTGATCACCTCAACAACAAACTGAAGTGGTCTAACAACACAGACGTCCTGTACAAGAAGGGTCAAAGTCATCTCCACTAACTGAGGAGACTGAAGTCCTTTGGAGTTTGCAGGACTCTGTTAAAAACCTTCTGACTCTGTGATGGCATCGTCTGAGAGAGGGACAGACAAAGACTCAACAAACTGGTCAAGAGGTCCAGCTCTGTCCTGGACTGCCCCCTATCTTACAACATCTCTGCCACGTCTAACCTTTACCAAACAGAATGGCCAGTTTTACCTTTAACTATCACAGAAGTGTTCATTCAACAGCATCAGATGTTTATTGCTGAGGTTACAGTACGTAGTGATGTTGTACTGGACTACGTTACATTTAAAAGTCTTTCTAATATTTTTTGCCGTTCATGTTTGCAAATTGGTAAACAAAACATTAGAACCATCTTTCAACATAATGCAGTCCAGTTGAACAGCACTGCAAACTACAGTCACAATAATAAACGTAGTTGAACCAATACCTCTCTGACAGCATCAATCAATATTTATCTATATTATCTTTGTAAAGGTCAAATTCATAGCTGAGCTGCTATGTCGGATTACCTTAGGCTTTATAAGAACTCGAAATGGGATTTTGAGACTGACATGATGGAGCATTCACACATGGTACAGAAGGCTGCTTTCTTTAACAAATAACTTTCTTAAAGAATAATAGTCCTTGATTTTGACTGATCCAAAGCACACAATCTATGCCAATGATCTGTGGTCAGCTGACCATAACTGTACAAAAACTGATGTGTCTGATGCTGTCTAGACCCCAAGGGCCCCCAACCTACTCCGAGAGACACACACACTGTTGCAATATCTTTGCTTCTGGTACAGCATGATTAAAATACACCTCAGGACCTCTAACATAATTGAACACTACCTCAACAATGCACTGTGTCTGTGTCTGACATGGCAAATTATCAATAATGTACTGCCTTTGTGCTGTGCATTTATTTTATGAAACCTGGGAAGCTGTATACAGTCGTTGCCACAGTACTGTAAACTGCAGTTTACTCTGCAATAAGGTGATGGACTGATCTGCAGTGCTGCACTTGATATCAGTCCAACAGTGGCCAAAAGCAGTGGGTAATATTACAGAATAAATAAATAAATAATACAACACAAAGCTTAGGTATTATTTTACATGGAAAAGTCTTTTCTGATTTATAATGTTATCCCAGATTCAAGAGCATTAAGCCACTCCCACAAGAGATGTGGGAATAATTTTGGATTATTTTAGTGACATTAAAGTTGTTAATGTTCAATTAATCATCCTTCAAGTTTACCTTCCTCATTACTTTGTGATCAGAGTGTGTTTTCACAAGAAGGTTGGATTCAGTTTTATGGACACAAGTCAAAGTAAGATTAGAAGACTCAGCAGAATAAGTGGAATAGGTGCTTGGAGCTTGGCACTACATTCAGCGTTATAATGTTTAAGCATCTGAGAAGTTGATGTGTGACTGCAGTCTGATTCCAGGGTACTACTTTTAAGAAAATAAGATTTTTACTTAATATCAGCCAAGAAAATTATTCTAATGTTCATATATACATATGTTCTTTAACTTTGTTCCTCTATGAAACAAGTGACTTGTAAAGCTACATGAAAATGTTTTTGTTGTAGCTGTCCATCTAGATAGTGACAGTGTCCACATGGAAAGTTTAGTTATTAATAATAATAATAATAATAATAATAATAATAATAATTTTAAAAAAAGCAATTGTTTGTTTTGTTTGTTTGCTTCATTGCATCAACAATGATGATGATGACACAACAATATATATGTATAAATCGATATAGCATTGTCTCGTGTACAAACAAACATGATGTAGTAGGTTGCAACACCAGCATTAGCTGCTCCAACACGACCTGTTTTCTTGTCTCACTGTCCGGGACCATCACGGGGGCTCGGGCCTCGTTAGACCGGTCTTCACTGTGTACACTGTACACTGTGAGACATGGTCGGCAGCTCAATGGCAGGAAATGTACTACAATACAATTACCCAGCGACTTAGCGCGCCATAATTAAGACTCGGATTTCTAGCTGAGGTATAATGTTGAGTGAATGCATAGCAGAGGCAGCGGGCATCCTCTGGGCGGGACAGGGCGTGATTCTGCAGCAGTGGTAAGAACAGTACACACCGCCGACCTGGGCTTAGCACGGCTAACGGGACGAGCTAACTGTATAGCTTTCGTTCTAAATCGAAAACAAATTAATTTCCGGTTATTAATGTTCTATTTTCTTCACCTCTGCGGTCCATTTGGAAAAGTACACAATGGAGGATGCCACTGCAAAACACACATGTCTATTTATGCCACAAGGTTGAGGATTGGCAACTAGCCAGCTAGTTGGAGCTACCAGCTGAGAGGCTATCGCCGTGACGTCACGGTAAAAGCTGCTGATGCTGCGCGGCTAAGCTAAGATAGCCGGCTCAGCTAGCCTGGAAGCCACTTAGCGGTTTAGCTAGTGCAGGCAGCTCCACCTGCGCCTCCGTCAGTACTCACGCTTTGTCCACCAGCTCTCTGACTTTCCACATATTCAGCATCTCCGCACGGAACTGCGGGCTCGCCGCCTCGATACTGCGTCACCCCGTGCCTCTACGCCCCACAAGACAGAGGAGGTATCCGGTTACCGACGACAATCCCCCCCGCTCCTCGATGAGCTCCGTTAGTACAGCAGTAGCTGCAGCTCCGGCCCCAGTTGCTACGGAAACGTCGTCTTCTGGTTACGTCACTGAAACGTCGAGATGTGCTCTCTCAATTCAATTCAATACAGCTTTATTAGCATGGGAAACATGTTAACATTGCCAAAAAAAGTGTGACATTAACAAAAAGCATAGATAGATGTCTTAACAGAAAATACAGGAATAAAAAAATAAATAAAAAAAAATGGGAAATTGTGCTTTCCCTGTACAAAGGCTTATATTACAGATGTGCAATATTATAAATAAGGCATATAATAGTTGTGAAATAAAGGGCCTACATGCATATAAGTTAAACGTTAACTTTGTAAGAATAAGAAAATGTATACAAAGTAAATGATGTCCAGCAGGAGGAGATGGTCTAGGTCTGTCCTGTCTGCTGGACATCCTTCCGTGGTCACAGCAGTTCACAATCTTGCTGCTGTGTTTGCACATTGCTGTACTTCACCCAGCAGGTATGGAAGTTTTTTTGATCTTGTCTAAGGTCTAAAAGTCTTTCTGGGTGTTTGTGATCTATGGGAAGTATGTGTCTCGGTCTCCACCTCGTGTTGTGTGCAGTGGGTGCACAGTCTGTCTTCTCTGGGGAGCCAGGTCTGTCTGTGAGGGCCTTTTTCTTTGTTATAATTCATGTTTTATTGTTTTTCAACAGCAAAACAAAAGGACCAACCCACATGAACTTAAACAATGACAAGAACAAAACAACATAATTCCTGACATGAAAAAAAATACTCACAAAGAGACACTTGCATAAACTAAACTGATACAAACATAAAACATAATCACATATGTCTACATGCACATGGTTTACATTGCCAGAATCTCTCTCAGCTCCTTCACTCTCACAGTTTCAAACCCCACAACATATCAGACTTTTGTCACAATCCAGACATGGTATTGTTTACATGAAAATCCATCAACATAGCTCCCCCAATCAACTATCTCATATGAGATTTATGCATGGACCCTATATTTTCATAAATACATCCTCTCTATTGTTCACCCTGAAAATCAATTGTTCATAGCTGGCTATTTTGGTCATGTCTCCCAACCATTCATTAAATGGGATAACATTTTTTTGACTTCCAGTGTCTGAGAACAATCCTACATCCCGTAGTAAGGGACACCATAGGGTTTGCTGGAATGATAACTTTACTCCCTCTGTTATTATGCCCAAAATACATAGAGCTGGACTCTGAGATAAATCTATCATGAATACTTTGTTGATGAATAAGATTATTTTTTCCAATAGGTTTTGTGTCATTTCACATTTATACAGTATGTGTAAAAGTGTTCCCCTACTCCTCTCACATCTCCAGCACAGCTTGGATTCACAGAGCTTTAGTCTTGCCATCTTACAAGGAGTCAAATAAAACCTATGTATGATTTTATATGTAATTAAGCAGGTCTGCATCTCTCTAGATGTCTTATACCAGGATCCTGTTATTTCCTTCCACTTCTTCATAATTATCTTGCCCTGTAAATCTGCCTCCCATGCTCTCTTGAGACCCTCACGTTTTGGTGGGTGAGATTGTCTCATAAGACTATAATATCTAGATGCTCCACCTCTAGCCCACTGATTGCCCTGCACTAGTTTTTGTAACTATGTTTGAGGCAGTAGGGGAATTTTTTGTTGTGCAGACATTATACAGCTTCTTAATTGCAAATATTTCCAAAAGTCTCGTTTAGGGATTCTATATTTAGTTACCAGTTGCACAAAAGGCATAAAATTATCACCCTCGAAAACATCTCCAATAAAAATAATCCCTACTTCAACTCATGACTTCCAGTAAAGAGTTTTTTTACCCACCACAGGCTTTAGGCCAATAAGACGATGTGATGCTTTCCAGGTTTCTCTTGCAAACAACAATAATGGATTCCTAAATGGAATTTCTCCCTTACTTTGTGAAATAAAAGCCTGTAATGGGATTGGTTCAGTAAGTTCTTTTTCAGTCAAGACCCAACCTAGAGCTTGGTCCTCTGCAATATATATTTTGGCCAGCTGATTAAGAGAAAAGGCATAGTGGTACCAATCCACTCTTGGCAGGTTGAGGCCTCCGTCCTCCTTTGCAGAATACATTTTAATTCTATTTAAACAAGGTCTTTTACCTCCCCACAAAAAAGCAGCTACCGCTGAATTAAATCGTTTAAGCAGTTAATGTCAGGCCTGGACTCAAAGGAGGACTCAGATGCAGAGATTTCACCAACTGGGTGGAACTTTATTGGAATACTCCAACACTGAGTGACTCAAAGAATAGACTATGAAAATTACACTAGAGTCGAAAAAAAAAGATACTATTCAAGAATATACTCAACAATATACAAAACAAAACCACTCCGAAGAGGGAAAAAACATAAAAGCAAAGATGAAAAAGTTAACAGAAAATCACTCCACAAAGGGAGGACAAAAGCTTAATCCGCTATAAAACTGAACAGAAAACAATAACCATATACTATGAAATTTACAACAAATCACACACATGGAGGCAAAAACAACAAGCACACGTTACGTGGGGAAGCAAGGGAGATCAAGGACTGTGGGAACGACCGGCTGGGGTGAACGAAATGAACGAAACACTCTGGCACATGAGGAAGGGCAAGTGACCTGAAACGAGAGGAGAGTTATCTTTCAAAATAAAACAGGAAATGACAAGACAAGACAAAAACCCAGCTTGACCTCACCGTGTGACAGTGAGGGAGGGAAGCTCATAGGTAATAGGTATATGATATAGTTAAGTTGTGGAACAACCATAATTTTAAGAATGTTTATTTTTTCTAGCAGAGATAACCCTATTTTAGCCCAGTTTTGTAGTACTCTCGATTTTCAGAAGTGGGGGGAGGATGTTTTCTGTCATTATGTCTTTTTAACCTGGTGTAAGCTTTATTCCCAGATACACTAGACCCAAAGGAAGCTATTTAAACTGCCAGTTCTGTCTAATACTAGGTCAGCACAGTCTAGACAGGGGCTTTGCTTCTGATTTTCCCCAATTTATTTTGTAACTTGAGATATGTAGGAATGTATCAATCAAAGAAAGAATTTGAGGGAAAGCTGTTTCTGGATTTGAGGTCAGTAATAGAATGTCATCTGCATACAAAAGTAATTTGTGTTCCATCTTTCCAGCTTGGATACCCTTGATATTTGTCTTATTTCTGATGACAGCTGCTAAGGGTTCTAACGCCAATGCAAAAATTAGGGGGCTCAGGGGGCAGCCCTGTGTACCCCGGTGTAAAGGGAAATGTGGGGATACCTTTCCAGTTGTTAACAAATGAGGAGCCTAATCCGAACCTAAATAGGGTCCTGAACAAGTATCCCCATTCCACTCTATCAAACGCTTTCTCAGGGTCGAGAGAGAAAGTGACCACAGGCTCAGGGCTATTTGCCAAATTAAATGAAGTAACCTACAAACATTATCCACTGAGGACCTTCCTCGAATAAAACCAACTTATAGCTAATATCTTGGTCAATATTTTAGTGTCTACATTTATTAGAGACACTGGGTGATAGCTTCCACATTGCTGCGCATTCTTACCTTTTTTATGTATCAGAGTAACTACTGCCGATTGCATGCTTTCTGGCATCTTGCCCCTTTCAATTGCATCCCTGAATACTATCACCAACCTTGGTGCAATTAGGTCCACAAGTTTTTATAAAAAATCTGTCGGTAGCCCATCCTCCCCAGGGGACCTCCCAGAGTCCATTTTTTATGGCTTGAGGAACCTCTTCTAATGTGATATCTCCCCCTATTTCTTTTTGTTTTTCTTTAGAGGTCGGCAGATGCACCTGTGACAAGAACTTATCCTCCTGGTCTATTGTTCCATGTGACAAATACAATTTTTGGTAAAATACTCTAAATGTTTCATTGAGAGGTTATTAAAGTGCGATTATACTGTTGTTTCACCCTCTGGGCCAGAAATCTCCCTGCCGCTTCACCTCGCTCATAGTACCTCTGTCTACACGGAAACAATGCATACTCTGCCTTCTTCTGTAGGATAAAGTTTAGTTCCAGTTTCATTTTGTTTAATTGTGTAAACACTGCTGGATCTAATTGGGATGCATATATATTTTCAAGATCTTTAATTTCTTTCTCCAATTCAAGTAGTTGTATAGTGGTTTGTTTTTTCAAATAAGAACTATGCATCCCATTCTAGATCTGGGTTAGATGTTGACCCTTCATTAAATTCCCAATACAGGACCAGCTGCAGCGAGGACTGTAGCCTCTACACATGGGGCGGCCGCTTAACCCACTACGCTACTGACCGCCCCCTTTAAAATTGCTTTTAATGTTTAGCTCAGCCTAATGTGTTTTTAGTGTACTATCGTATATTGTTTCGATGATTTCATGTTCTTCTTATGTAAAGTGTCTTTGAGTACCTTGCAAATAAAATGTATTATTATTATTATTATTATTATTATTATTATTATATTATCTGATAATAAATCTCAATATAGCCACCTGGGTAACACAAAATGACTCACGTGATGGCTCACCTAAACAGAGCCTAGACACGGCTCACCCGACATCTACAGTAATCAAAAATATCCTCCGTGTCACGTTGGGATCTTCATAAGGCTGTCGTAGAGATGAAGCTTCTCACCTCCTCTGGAGAAGCGGAGGTGTGTTGATATTGTCCGCCACAACTCTCAGCATGGCTGGGTATAGCATGGTGTACCAAAGCCCCTTCTCCTGCAGCTGCTTCTTTACGCCTCTGAATAATGTCCTGTGAGAAATAAAAAGATACCCACTTGCCTATCCATTCCACACACTCCTTTTCTCGCTGCCCTTAGCACTATTTCTCTGGCTCCAAACCTCAAGAAACGCACCAGGATATTTTCTAAGTATGTTATTTTCTCCTGAAGTTGGGCGATTGTTTTGGTAGCCATGTCCACCGTGACACTCCGGCTTTGGTCTTGATCATTCTAGGGCTGAAATACGAGTCTCAGCTTCAGCCACTCAAGCTCCCAGTTTCTCCACTGCCGTTTGAACTGCATCCATGCCTGATTTTAGCCCGCTCATACTGGATAAGATGCCCTGTAGCAGCGTTTCAATGCTCGTTAGCTCAGCTGCGGTATCCATCTGTGGTGGGTGCTTGATATGTGCTGTGGTAGCCGCCATGTGCTCCTCTGTGCCCTCCTGAGTCTGTCAAGTTAAACTTCCCAAGCCGTACTGTGTAAAGGTTTTTTGGACTTGTTGCATATTAACATGAAGTTGCAATCCTCCACATGCTTATTTTATGTATTTAGGATAAGACATTCGTTTTATAAAGGAGGGTGAACGGTGTTGTAGTGGATTCCCCTACGTGGCCATCTTAGGCACTCGCTTTACCGGAAGTCGTGACGGCCTTTTTCGATGGCGAAGCTGTGCTCACTGAGTCATGTACATAGTCAAGGATTTCCTGAGCTTCGGATCAGTCACAGTGTTCAAGTATTCTGCCATCTGTATTTTCTAATAACATTCCAATTTGCTCTGGTTTTTGGTTGATTCTTTCCAATGTGTCACATAGTTTTCTTTTTGTTTTCTTATAATTTGGTTTAGCCTGATGGGATTTCTGTTTGGTGGCTCTGCTTGTGTTTGTGGACGGAGTCCCAGAACCAGTTGTTTTTTGTTAATTTTGGTGTTTTGTGAATTTGCAGAATTCTGCATGCAGAGTCTCAATTTGGTGTTTATCTCATTTCGTAAAATCTTGGTTGGCAGGTGGACCCCAGACCTCGCAGCCGTATAGAGAAATGGGTTCTATAACGGAGTCCAATATTTTGAGCCAGGTTGTCTCTGAGGTCACTTACAGCTTTATTGAAGTTACCTGTGTTTAGGCTGAGGTAGGTGTAGTTTTTTGTATGTTCTAGTGCCGTCTTATCTAGGAAGAGTTTGTATTTGTGATGGTGGAGGCTGGATCCTTTTTGTCTTGGGTTAAATTCACTGTTAAGGCCCAGGTTTGGGAGAAGTTGTGAAGAAGATCAAGGTGTTGTTGTAATCCTTCTTTGGTTGGAGACAGCAAAACCAGGCCACCTCTCTCTCTCTCTCTCTCTCTCTCCCTCTCGTGGACTGAATCTTCTGCATATTTTCAGGTAAAGCCACAAGATGCAGGACCAATGGAGATGATATAATTGTATCTTTAATTAATGTCTATGATTTCTAAGTTTCCTCTTCTGTCCCCTCCAGCCTAAAACATTTAACACTTTGACGACAATGTGTCTAACTACAATATATTGTTATCTTCCCTTTAAAAACACTGGCGATTTTTTTGCTAGTATATTTATGCACGTTGATATTTCGTTCGTTTGTGGCACAAGAGAAGAGCCTCTGCACTACAGCAAAACACAATTCATATGGGTGTATATGTGACCAAAAAGATGCAAAGCATTATACTGTATTTAATGTGGCATGGAGCAAAAGTGCTGTACTCTGTACTGTACTATCTGCCTGATTAAATAATAGTTGTATTTCTATAAATGAGGGGGTATTTTGTGGAGGAATGGTGTTCAGTCCTCCAGTACTGCACTGAAGTTCTTCTAGAGGCTCGTGATGAACTGATTCCAGACTGAGATACTACAATAACTCTCTGCTGAAGATGAAGTCAATAAACTAAATGTTTTGATGGCAGAGTCTAATAGATAGCACTGTAATCCTGTTGTAGGTTGTAGAAATTTCTTCTCATATTTAGTAGATATTATAGTTAGTTAGTCACATTAGGGCCATGACAGAACTGTTTCAAATGAAGCCTTGTTTTACAGAATGCCATCATGCTGTCACAACAGTAAATTCATTATTACATTTTTTACACTTATTGGCACTGATAACTGATAAGTAGTCTGCGAGGTCAACACAAGAACACAAGCCAGCAGATGGTGGCACCACCACAGAACCCGAACAGCACACAGAAACAGAACCACAGCCAGAGCTGGGCACAAATACATCATAAAGTATTTTGATACAAAATACAAATACTTGGTCAAAAAATGTATCAAAATAAAATACAAAAATACTGGTCTAGAAAATGTATCAAGATAAAATACAAGTATTTTGTATTTTGAAAATACAAAAATACACATGAAATAATGCCAGGATTTTCTTTTATTCTTCTTATTATAACAACAAAACATTGCTTGTGAATGGTGGTACTCCATCACCTTAAAGTTATTTCTCAAAAAAAGTACTCTTCAAGCTGAAATTTGTTTGCTTGCACTGAACTATGAGTACAATGACATGTAAAAGTCAGTGTTTCGAGCATACAGCAAATAAAAGTGGAGGTTGCTAAATTGAAATCCAAAGATTAAAAAAATTAAGCTACAAAACAGAAATCACAGACCAGTTAGAGCAGTAAGTGTTCAGTTGTTTTTCAGGAAAACCAACTTCTCGAGCATTTCAGGTGTCAACGAGCGTCTGTGAGGCCGGTTGACAAGTCCAGCGAAAGAAAACAAACGCTCGACTGGGGCTGATGATGGTAGTGTGGTGTTGAATCTAACAAAGAGACGTTTTATTAAAGGATATGAATCCAGGGAAGACAGGTCCTTCCTAGGATCTTCCAGGAAGTGCAGGGTCTCCAATTCTGCCTTGCTGTGGCTCGGCAGGGTTTCATCCTGCATCTGGTTGTCTGGTCCTGTAAAAATTGAAGACAACACACAAGGGGCATACAGGGCCAATCAGAGACAGCAACCTGGTTCTCACCAGACAGGACAAACAGACAGATGAACAACAACCAGAGTGCAACATCTGGCCGAACACCATCCTGTGGACCAGATAATCATAAATATGGCATTCTTCATATAAATTAAAGTATAAATAGTATAAGTTCAAGTATGAATACAGAAATTGGCACTAAAGCTACAAACATGTTAGTGTACATGACTTATTTATTATTTTTAAGTGGAAATAAGTACTTCTCACCTTGATCAGCAAACACAAAGAATTCGTCATTCCCCTCGCTTGTGCTTGATGTTGTGATGTCACTTTCTGACAGCAGACCCATTTCGTCAGCTGAGTGCAGCATCAGTTGTTGTATTCTTTTCTTTTCTAAAGCCAACCTTGGGGGTAACCATCGCATTTTAAAATATGGATGCGTTGTTGTTGCCAAGATGGCCTCGTTAACATCATGCTCCAGCTGCAAGAAGTTCAAGAATCGCTTTCTGAAGCCCGCTATTGTAGCTTGTAGCACATGTGAACAGAAGCGCAGGTTTGAAGCTTGCAGGTCGTCAAGCTTTGCTTGTATCGCAAACAGAGTGGGCAAAAGCTCGCCATAGTAGCAAGAGGTTTGACCTTGAAGACGATCAATTGAGATGGCAATAGGTCTCAACACTTTGCAAAATTCTTCAATGTAGTCAAGTTCCATTTCCCTGAATGGTGGAAGTTGCAGGGCAATCATGGCATTAGGGAGCTTGTCACGTAAGAATGACAGCTGGCTCAAGGCGTCATACAGGGAGTTCCACCTTGTAATGCAGGGTGTCTTCAGTTGCTGTTCAATTACTTCGCCTAGCGTTTCAGCACTCTTTGGTCTACCAGATGCTGTCCACAGTGCTGAGCACTTGGCCATCGTTGAATGATTCAGCCTGCTGAGAGTAGCATTGCTGGTGATCAATTTCTTGACATCTGTAGTTGAGATTAAACTGAGTGTATGTGTTGCACACCGGACGTGTGGTGGTAAAATGATGGAACATTCAGATGTGTCTTCTCTCTCAGGGTCTATGACCAGGAAGGTCAGTTCTTCGTCCAGCTCTTCAACTTCATCTGGATCACTTGTTTTTCCAGTGACACTGAACTCCACAAAGGCCTTTGCGAAGTTGGACGCATTGTCAGTCACTGTAGACACTATAGTGTCTGAAGACAGCCCATACTCTGTGTGAATCTCATCCAAAAGCTCAGCTATTCGGTTATAAGTATGTGGGCTGGGAAAATGCCTAACAGCAAGAGCGGCTGATTGCCTTTCCAGTGTGTCTCCATTTATCCAATGCACTGTTGCTCCCAAATAGCTGGTTTTCTTTGTAGACCAAATATCAACTGTTGTACTAACATGTTGCACATTTCTGAGCCTTTCTTTCAGGGCAGCTTTTTTCGCCAGAAATTCCTCGTCAATCCTTCGTCCTAGTGTGCGTCTGGACATAACATTTGCACCAGGGGTAAGGCCTTGCACAAGGTCAATGAATTCGGGTTGTTCAACTGTGGCAAGTGCGTGCATGCCTTTGACAATAAAGGATTTGACAAGGGAGTCAACCTTAGTTTGTGGTATTGATGGGCTGGCATGATCGAACAAACGAGTCTGCCTGAAAGTTTTTGATTTTTTCTTTTGGCCACTGGCATATTCCTTTTTATGATTTTCAAATTCCTCTATTTTTTCTGGATGCCGTCTTTTCAAATGCGTCTTGAAATTTGTTGTTGCGACATACGAGCCACAAATAATTACTTTCTTGGTAGTGCAGAGTTGGCACTCCGCTTCAATCTTTCCACTTTGATTTTGAGATACAACTTTGAAGAATTTTCCATCCAATATAGCACACTTCGACCCATCTGAAGATGTGGTGGCTTGAGGCTCATCTGACACCTCTTCATTGCTGTGATCATCACTCATTTCAGTTCAACAGGACCGCCTTCATTTCACACTAAATTGTTAAAAAAAAAAAGTTAGTTGATATTCAGACACACACTTAAATCACATCATCACAAAAAAGGAAATTTAATCAGAAATAATAGGCAGTGACTCCAGATCTACGAATCTACAGATATAGGATTAGTTTTCAATTAATACATTAATATGAAAGAATTAATATGCTTAAGAAATCTTAATATAGCCTACAACATGCCTGGTCTCTGATGGACAATGACAATAAACAGGCCTACATAAGCCAAGTGTGAATAGCCAATGCTTTGAATCTGAATCATATGTAGTTCAAAGATTGTGAAAATTTATAGTAAAAGATATGCCAAGCCCTTCAATATCACACTTTCCTAATATAATTTTCATAATATACTCTATTGGCTACAGTATGCCTACAATTTGCAATGATTTAGGCCTTGCCTTGGCGATTACAAAGATTTTTAATGAGTAGACCGTAATACTTTACTGACTGGTTATGGTTTTGTGTGCAAATCATTGATCATAACAATTAGGCACAACTTCTGGGCTCATCTGAATTTTGGCTAATAGAATTTGGTCTCGAGCCAGGTCTGTCACTATGTGGAGGGAACATGCCTCGACAGGTCCCACAACACCAGTAAACAGAAACAGGCCGGGGTTGTTTCCGCTATGAACATATATTTGACACTATTTGTAGATCATGCAAACTGATACTTTCTCGTTGCACATCAAACAATATGGCCAGTGTTCCTGTGTAGCCTAGGCTGCCGATCGCTAGGTAGGCAGGCAACAAAAAAAACTGACCAAGGTCAAGCTATCCGACAGAGAAAGCTGCATGACTGCCTCGTCATCATCCTCATCACTGCCATATCGTGTTTAATTTACCTTTTGCGAGTCAGGCACGTTTGACCTGTCTGCTCGATATTTGATAAGTTATCCTCTAAGAAAAAAGATCGCTGACCTAAGCAACTTGTTAATCAACCGACCGTCATCTATCTACAACCTGTGCATATCAAACACACTCACCATTAATGAGTAGGCCCTATGCTAACAATTAATGTATGCCCTAGCTCGTGCTTATTGTGTAATTTGGTTGACAGTGTGTGTGTGGGAAGACGGAACCATATATTTTTCACAAAGCATTTCACCTTAGTGTTGTTTCCATGCCTCGAAAAGCCCGCTTGTTGGTACAGTGTCTCTTCGCCATTCACTGCTGTTGTGACTCTCGTAGCGCGGAAACAGCAAGATCCCATTCAAGCCTCAATGGGCGTGTCACGTGATTTAGGCGTACGTCTTGACTCGTGGTGATTGTTTACGTATCCAGTCTCACATTTAGGCTGGTTTAATCAGGCTAGATTGATTGACGCTTATCTTTTACTGATTCAATAATAATAAATAGAAAAGTATTTTTGTATTTTAAATACTCAAATACAGTACCTCAAAGCATTTAAATACAAAATACAAACTACTTCTTAACAAACTTGTAAAATACAAATTACAAAATACACTAAAGTATTTTAAATACGTATTTTAAATACTTGTATTTGAAATACTGCCCAGCTCTGACCACAGCAACAGGATCAGGGACCTGAAGCGGACTGTAAAGACCACAGCCTGGCAGGTAATGAGAAGGTAGCTTACACTCAAATGCAAATCTTTGCTGGCATGGCAACCAGCTGGGACAGTTAAAGTTGAAGTCCAACTGCTGGCTCAGCATTTTTAGATGTCTTTATTCAGGTTTTTCTTTTAATTTGTTGCTTGTCTGTATGTTGTGGATTCCAAACATAAAAAAAAAATCTAGCTTCAAAATAAGTTCAAAATAAATAAAACAATAAAACTCACAGCTAAGGGAATGCCTTTTTATTTTCACAGCAGTTGGACTTTTGTTTCAAACAGAAAGTTTTTTTTTTAGAATTTCTAGAATTAGAATCCTGTGATGCATTCTCCAGTTAGTTCAAACCTGACCTCCAATTAGACACACATAGACTGCAGACTACAAGCAAATCTTAGAAAACTACCACCCCATTACTGCTACATTACCTGTGTTAAGCTCGATACGGAAAAAAGCAACAACTCAGGACACAAAGTAAGATTTTCTAATCACTTCTAGGCACTTTTTTTTGTGCAACACTTCTTTTATTTCTTCATCTTTTGTCTAAAGCTGGTATTTTAACACCATGGCCTCCATTCAGACTAATTTGCCATTAGTCTTCTTGTCTTTTCCCCTGTGTAATATGTTCATATCTTACATCATATCATACAGAGTTGAGCTTTGGTTGCATTTTGGTTTTGAATTTCCAGTAGTTTCAAATGTACACAAATCTGTTGTATGAGACACCTGAACAATAGGGATGTAACGATACTCAACTCACGACTCGATTCAAGTCACGATTTTTTGTTCACGATACGATTTTTTCACGATTTTTTAGAATCAAAATGAGCTACAGACAAATTATGACCGAATAAAATTATCTTTTTATTTGTAGGAAGAAAATCTCAGGTGCTTTCTTTACAGAAACTCTCAAACAGTTTGTGTTCTCTTATAAAAAGTGCAACTTACATCTTAAACAACAAAACACATTCCTTTTTTGTGTCAACTGGATGCGGTCGTCATGCATTTGTACCGATTTTTTAATCGCGTTCACGATGCATCGTTTACATCCCTATCCAGTGTGTAGGATTTAGTGGCCCCCGCAGTGAAGTAGCAGAAATTCACATAAAAAAAGCCATTTCTAGATCATCTTTGGGTTGTTTGCTCGGTGCTGTAGAAAAATGGTGGCTCAACAACTGCGCTTGGACCTCACCTTGTGGGTCCGACTTAAGTTGGGGCCTGTATTGTTTTGTTTTAAAAATGGACCACAATCAAACGACTGACTGAAAGTTCCGGAGCAAGATAAATTAGTCCAGGCTCCTGTGTTTAGGGTCGTGATGAGGAAATAATGAGCAGTGTAGTCACGGATTTCAACACAATCCACTCACCCTCCCGTTCAACAAAACGTGAAGGAGAAAACTAATAGTAAATATTTCTTATGACAATTTTTTATTGCTCATTCATGTGTTCTTTGATTTACAGAGTGTATGTAAATAACTGAATGATCTTTCACCATTGGTGCAGACCAGCAGTACTCCGAGGCAGACCATAGACAGTATCAATGGATTAGTATCCGCGACGTCACCTACAGGTTTCTGAAGAGTGTGGTGGCTCTGGCTGCACTCACAGCTTTCTTCTCAGCAGAAATCTGCACTCTCTGCAACAAGCCCTTCTGGACTCCAAGCAGAAACAAGGAGCTGGCTGCAGAAATGCTGCTCTGAGGAGCAGATTGTCAACAGGGATCTCAGCTGGGAGCAAGAAAAAAGAAGCTGCTAAATGAGATGGACAGTTTATGTCAACTCAGTTCATGGTCAGAAATTACACAGGAAGTATGGGAAAGATGTAGTGTCCTTAGCCCTCGGTTCAGTGAGGAAAACTGCCCACAAAAAACCTTTAACAGGGAAAAAAGGTGGAAGAAACCTCAGGAAGAGCCCAGAGGAGGGATCCCTCTCCCAGGACGGACAGCGTGCAATGGATGTCACGTGTACAGGACAAATCAACACAAACATATTGTACAATTACAATGACTGACAAAATGACAAATCACAATGAATGATAAAATGACCACACTGCAGATATGGTAGTAATAATGACAGTATAATATTGTAGTGGACGTCGTGCAGGATCACAGCAACAGCCACGATCCACGGAACCTGCTGGACGACAGAGCACAGAAACCGGGGAAGCTTGGTTGTAACTGCATTAATGAGCATGTTGTCCACAGATGGAGAGAGAGAGGGAGAGACGGAGAGAGAAAACAAGAAGAAAGAAAGAAGAGAGAGTGTGAAAGTGAAAGGAGGGTTTTCGGTAAGGGAATGTGCTGCATCTTCAACCATAACGGGGCCTGGCTAGGCATAACCCTCGGTGGGGTTCCCCGGCAGTGTAATCCTATGGCAGCATAACTAAGGGATGACCTGAGCCAGCCCTAACTATAGGCTTTATCAAAAAGGAAAGTCTTAAGTCTATTCTTAAAAGTGTTGACTGTGTCTGCCTCCCGAACCCAGAATGGTAGTTTGTTCCACAGAAGAGGAGCCTGATAGCTGAAAGCTCTGGCTCCCAATCTACTTTTGGAGACTATAGGAACCACAAGGAACCCAGCGTCCTGAGAGCGCAGTGTTCTAGAGGGGTAGTAAGGTACCATGAGATATGATGGTGCCTGACCATGAAGAGCTTTGTAAGTAAGGAGAAGAATTTTAAATTCTATTCTAGATTTAACAGGTAGCCAATGCAAGGAAGCCAAAATGGGAGAGATGTGATCTCTGATCTCGGTTCCTGTCAGAACACGTGCAGCAGCATTACGAATTAACTGCAAAGTCCTAAGAGACTTATTAGAGCAGCCTGATAACAAAGAGTTCCAATAGTCCAGCTGGTAGTCTGGACTATTGGCCAATAGTCCGGTTAAAGGACAAATCCTGATCAAAGACAACTCCAAGATTCTTTACAGTGGAGCTGGAGGCCAGGGTGATCCCATCTAAAGTAACCGAGTCTCTAGAAAGAGAGTTTCTGAGGTGTTTGGGTCCAATTACAAGAACTTCAGTTTTGTCTGAATTTAACATCAGAAAATTGTAGGTCATCCAACTTTTTATATCCTTAAGGCATGCTTGGAGTTTAGTTTGTTCCTGTGATAAAACTGTGACCCATATCGGTGCAGAGAGGCAGAGTCGATTGATTGTTAAAGAGAAGAGAGTGGCCACTGAGCGGAAAACTGAGCAGAACTATGAATATAAGAAGAAGCTGAGGAAAAAGAGAAACAAGAGAAGAAAGAGGAGACGGAGAGGGAAGAAAGAGAGAAGATTTAGAAGAGGAAAAAGGAATATCCCCATATCTTCTCGCCTAGATGTCTCCCCTTGCCTTCCTCTCACTTCACCCTGCCATTCCTCTCATCATCTCACTCCAAATTATGTGACAGCTTACCAACAATGGTCAGTCATTCAGCTTGTTTAACTTTGTGTGAACTTCTTTGAAGCTGACCTTTCATTTTTACATTAACATGATATGAAACAATTTAGAGTCTGTTGGTTTTTACTGCACCGTACACCTTTTATACAGCAGGGAAACACTGCCCTCCAGTGAGACCTTTTAGTACATCAGAATGTTTAGTAGTTGAACTTTTCAGTAAAAGGCAGTAGTGGAAATTAAGCATATTTTGCCTACTGAAGTACTAGTACAAATGTGAAGTACTTGAGTATTTACATTTATCCGCTACTTAATACTTCATAGTGGAATATTATATATAATGTATAATATTACACTCCATCACATACTTTCTTCATTTAGAGGCTGGAAGAAATGTACTACAATTTTTCTGTCTATGATCGAATCATCACAATACAAAAAATCTGATTTATTAATATTATTAACCCATGTGGCCATTTGAATTAATCCTCCAACAATAACTATATATGCATAATTTTATTTTATTTTTTATATTATTTTTTATTTTCCAACATAAACACAAGAAACAGCACACCATGGCCACAACAAACAAATTTCCTGTCTAGCTGTTAGGTGATGGAGTATAAATGGGAAGACATAGGATCTAAGTATATGTGCAGTAATGTGTTTTAGGCAGGTGTGAAGAAATGCTGTAAACTAAAAATGCTTTCAAAAATGCAGTCAATGAACAGAAGAGATCATCTATATCAATCAATATTTGGTGTGACCATCCTTTGCCTTCAAAACAGCATCAATTCTTCTAGGTACATTTGGTGCAGAGTCACTTGGCCTTGTTTCTATGGAGGTTTGGCTTTTTGGCTGCAACTCCTCCATGAAGACCACTTCTGGCCAGACTTCTCTGGACAGTAGACGGGTGTACCTGAAATCTGAAATCTGAAATCTGAAATTTTAAATCTTTGTCTGGGAGAGACCTGCTGATGCGGTAGAACTACCTTGTGTCTTGCAGATACAGGAGGTAACCAGTCTTTAATCACAGGCAAAGGTTCAGTACACAGGAGTTCAGGTAAGGTCAGGTAAGGCAGGCAAACAATCCAAAGGGGTAAGGCAGAAGCTGGGTCCAAAAACAGGCAAGTTGTCAGGACTATTTCTTTTTTCCAGCTGCGTCTTCTGGCCAAAGTTAAAATGTTTTTAAGCCGTCACGACCTTGAGAAAGCCATCCATGCCTTAATAAGCTCAAGGTTAGACTACCGCAATGCACTTCATGTCGGCGTCTCCCAGTCTTCTCTCAGTCACCTTCAACTTGTGCAAAACGCTGCTGCCCGTCTTTTATCCAACACCAACAGACGTGTGCATATCACTCCTGTTCTTAACTCCCTTCATTGGCTTCCTGTCCTTTATAGAATTGATTTTAAACTTTTAATGTTTGTTTTTAAAGCTCTTAACAGCCTTGCCCCATCGTATTTATCTGAGCTTTTAACTGTCTGCAATCCTGCTAGAGCTCTGAGGTCTACAAATCAACTTTTGCTTGAAGTGCCCAGGTCAAAATATAAACACTGGGGTGACCGAGCCTTTTCCGTTGCCACCCCCAGGCTCTGGAATAAGCTCCCCGTCGAGATGCGTCTTGTTTCTGACCTGGGCCTCTTTAAATCCAAGCTAAAAACCCACCTATTTAGGGTGGCTTTTATTGCCCAGTAGTATGATGACACTTTTATCTTATCTTATTTGATTTTGTTGTATTTTATTGTTTTTACTGTTCCTTTATTGTTTTTACTTATTGTTCTCTTTATTTGTTATCTGCTGTAAAGCACTTTGGTACACTGAAAGGACTGTTGTAAAGGGCTGTATAAATAAAGTACATTTACATTTACATTTACATTTACAATACAAGCACTTTATCTCCCGGTGAGAATTGTAGATCCTCTGTTGTACAGCCGCTGCTGACGTTCCTGGCCCCAGAGCAAATTCTCACGTGATAACTGTCCTAGTGTCATGGCTCACTCTGTATAATCTGTCGAGCAGGTGTGTGTGGCAGGGGGCCAGGCGCAGGTCTTCTCCAGGGTGCCGGCGTGGGACAGGTGGGAGAGGCTGGCCGACCCTCATGTCCCCGGGCTCTGGAAAGAACGGCCAGATGGTCCTCTGCCAGGGTGATGGCCACAGCTAGGTCCGCCGGGCGGTGGCAGCACACCCAGTCCGAGGTGGCAGTTGGGAGCCCCTCCATGAACTGCTCCAATACTATCTTGTCCATTAACCGGCCCTCGCCAGCGGAATCCCCGGGCTGCAGCCAGCAAGTTGCCGCATCCTTCAGCTGCTGGGTGAAGACAAACGGCCGATCAGCGGGTCCCAGCTTGGCTCCCCGAAACCTGCGGCGATGCTCCTCTGCGGAGAAACCCAGCCGATCGAGGATGGCCCTTTTTATGTCCCTATAATGTCCTCGGGAGGGGGCAGGCAGGCCGAGCACCGCAGTTTATGCATCCCCCGACAACAGGGGGAGCAGCCGTGCGGCCCAATCCGCCCCCGGCCAGCCGCATGCTGTTGCTGTCGCCTCAGATATTTCCAGAAATGTCTGTGGGTCGTCGTGTCCAGACATTTTGTGGAGCGTGCGTCCGACGAGCGTTTATCATCACCTCCAACAGCTGGGTCTGTCTTTCTACCTGACCCTGGAGCGCTGCCATCTGTTGCCTGCTGAGCACGACTTGGTCCCAGTTAATGGCCGCAATCCCCGCCAGCATTTGTGCCAGCAACATAATCGGTTGCTGTGGCTCCGTCATCCCTTGTCTTTTTTTTTTGCCTGCCGAAGCACGTTGGTTGGGCGTCAATGTGGTGTGGACTGATGCCAGTGTGGGTTTCTCGGCAGGTAAGACTCAAGCCTAAAATACACCTTACATCCTTTTTATAAGGACACCAGAAAAAAGATGCGGCGTGGAATGCCATTGCAGAAATCAAAGAGACTACAGCCGGCAATATCACGCGTTTATGCGTGACTTCACGAGATCTCATGCGTTCTCGCGACGCTCGGTGGCCTGTGGAGACGCACCTGAGCGCATCACAAACGGATCATGTGTGAGTTGGCGGACGGCGGAGTACGCAGCCGTTCCAGAGCGGAGCCGTTCTGCAGCCGTTCCGCATGCTGTATATTTTAGGGGTCACACGGTGATGACTTTAGTTTATTGTATGGTTCATGCCACACAAACAGCTCAGTCGGTGTCATTCGCAGGCTTCTGCTCAATCAGTGCTGTGTGTGTCTTTCGTGCGTCTCTCTCCCAGGTCCAGCACGTTACTGTGTTTGATTAGCTCAACATGAAACGGGTGTGCTAATCACTCTCTCCTGAGCCCTCTCCACACCTCTCTTCCACAGCTAATGCTCCACGCCCCCTCCACAGTCCGACAAAGTGAGGGGCCAGTTTACAGCTCTCCACCCTCAGTGGCAGATCTCGAGTTGACAGCTAAACCTGATCTCCTGGTCGATATGAAGGAGCTGGCGTCCGGTGCCGATCTGCAGCTTTCTTGCTCCATGCAGCGCTACAGAGCAGTATGTGGCGGGCCCCAGATTTTCCTGCAGTGGCGAATAAGCACCTGGGCAGATGGCACCCCCACCTCCACCTCAGACTCTGGGAACAATGGCAGCTGGTATCCGTATGCACACTGGAAGGGAGAGAGACCAGAAGAGAAACTGGGAAGTGTGTTGTGCGCATACTCCACCCAAATGAGGTGCTTTCTCCATGATCTCTGGTTCTGGGAGACGAGGCAACAAAGACACAAAGTTCCCAACTCCTGATTAAGTCTCTCGGTCTGTCCATTAGACTGAGGGTGGAACCCCAAGGACAGGCTGGCAGTGGCTCCCAAGATGGTGCAGAAAGCCTTCCAGAACCGAGACACGAACTGTGGACCACGATCCGACACCACGTCCCTGGGGAAACCATGAAGACAACAGACATGATACAACAGACTCTCCACCGTTTCTTTGGCAGAGAGGGCAGTTTGGAGAGGCATAAAGTGTACCACCTTGGAGAATCTGTCCACAATAGTGAGGATGGTAGTGTTACCATCAGATAGGGGCAAACCAGTCACAAAGTCCAAAGAGATGTTGGACCAGGGACGATGGGGCACTGGGAGGGCTTGCAGAAGAACTGCTGGAGGTTGCCGGGAGACCTTGTTCCTCGCACAGACAGGGCAGGCAGCCACATATTCTCCCACCTCCTTCTCCATCGCTGACCACCAGAAGCGCTGTTTGATAATGAAGATGGTCCGAGCAGTCCCCGGATGGCAGGCAACTCGTGAGGTGTGGGCCCAGTGGATCACCTGTGGACGCAAGGAGACAGGCACAAAGAGACAATTTTGTGGACACCCTGCCGGGGCAGGGGTGTTGGCCGAGGCTTCTTTCACTCTCTTTTCAATAGCCCATGTGACCGCTCCCATCACACAGGAGGAAGGGAGAATTGTGCAGGGAGTCTTTGGGGTGGGGTCAGGATCGGACATCCTGGAAAGGGCGTCAGGTTTGGTATTCTTAGAACCCGGGTGGTACAATAAGGTGAAACTGAATCTATTGAAGAATAGCGCCCACCTGGCTTGCCTGGAGTTGAGGCGCTTCGCTGCTCTGATGTACTCCAGATTCTTATGATCGGTCCACACCAGAAACGGCTGCTCAGCTCCCTCCAGCCAGTGCTGCCACTCCTCCAAAGCCACTTTCACAGCCAACAGTTCCCAATCACCCACATCATAATTCCTCTCCGCCAGGTTAAGTTTCTGGGAGAGAAATGCACAGGGATGGAGCTTGTCATCGGAAGGTGACCACTGGGAGAGCACCGCCCCAATACCCAGATCTGATGCGTCCACTTCCACTATGCACTGGAGATGAGAATCAGGAAGGGCAAGAAATGGAGCCGAAGTAAACCTCTCTTTTAGCTTTTGGAAGGTGGACAACTTATCATGAGGAGAGGTTAGTACATGCAAGGGTGCTGCCACAGTGCTAAAGTTTCTTATGAACTTCCTGTAAAAGTTTGCAAACCCCCAAAAATGCTGCACCATCTTGCGATTAGTAGGGGTAGGCCACTTGGCTACAGCACTAACCTTCTCTGGGTCTATCTGAATGTGGTCAGTGGAAATGATGAATCTCAGGATGGAGACCGAAGTCACATGGAATTCACACTTCTCACCCTTCACGGACAACTTGTGGGCAAGAAGACGCTGCAGAACTGACCGCACATGCTGGATGTGCGTCGTCGCCTCATCCGGGGAAAAAATCAGGATGTCATCCAGGTACACAAAGATATAACGATTTAACATGTCCAGCAGGACGTCATTCACCAAAGCCTGGAAGACAGCTGGGGCATTAGTTAGTCCAAAAGGCATGACGAGATACTCATAGTGTCCACAGGGGGTCCGCCCCGGATTCGGAAGATAGGGGAGGTCGGGAGAGATCGCTGTAAGGCATGGTTTGGCTCACCAGTGTTTGGCCCAGCTGCATGGGCTCCTCTGCAGCTGACAGCACTGGAGCACTGTGGCAAGTGACCCAGGAATGGCGTCGTCTGCCCTCTCTGCCCAGGAGGGACCACTGCATGCCGGCCCCTATCCTTCTCCCTCTCCATCAGCCTATTGTCGGTGCGAATGGTGAGGGTGATAAGCGAGTCCAGGACGCAGGGGAGGTCAAGAGGGACAAGAAGGTCTTTAATAGAGGCGGAGAGACCATGAAGGAAAGCATTGAACAGTGATGCAGAGTTCCACCCGCTGTCGACTGCTAGTGTGCGGAACTCAATGGCGTAGTCCGCTACGCGACGTCTGCCCTGCCGTAGCGACATCAGAGCCTGGGCCACCCTGGGAGCAGTGGAGTCAAAAATCTTGCTCAGAGTCCACGAATCCACTCAGAGAGTAGCAGATGGGAAAGTCCCGTGCCCATTCTGCTGTGGCCCAGGCCTCCACTCTGCCAAACAGATGAGTGATTATAAAGGCAACCTTCACTCGCTAAGTGGGGAAACTCCCAGCATGTAGCTCAAAGTGAAGCCTACACTGGACCAGAAATGATCGACACTTACCACACCAGAGAATCGATCCGGTTGAGCCAGGGGGGCAGCTGCCCTGGAAACTCTGTTTGTGGTCCTTGAGTTTGTTAATCACCAGTCCATGGCTGGCCAGATTGTTCTATTACAAGGCACGGACACAGGACTCAACTGCAGAACTTGGGAGGCAGATGCAGGAGGTAACCAGTTTTTAATCACAGGCAAAGGTTAAGTACACAGGTGTTCAGTCAGGTAAGGCAGGCAAACAATCCAAAGGGGTAAGGCAAAAGCAGGATCCAAAAATAGGCAAGGGTCGAAACCAAAAAGCACACTAGAAAAACGCTGGAAAGTAGGACACATGGTACACTAACAATCTGGCACTAGGGAAGGGGAAAGAAAGGGTTTATTTTATTAGGGGCGTGACAAACACAAGGCGGGAAACTGGGAGACTGGAGTAGGCGGAGCGGGGACTGATTGTGACATCCACAACCTCACCTTGGTAGCAGAATTTGGATGTTTCCCACCCAGTTTGAAGCTGTTTCAGTTTCAGTCAGTGATTGTGTTTTCGACCTACACATGATATTGATTATTAGCACCTCTTTGGTATAACTGGTTGATCATAATTCTACAAAATACCAAAGGGCAATAACACCAAACAGTCATATGATTTAGATTTTTCGTTTGTTCACTCACTTTGCATTTTGTAAATTGATAGAAATAAACAATTACTATTGACATTTTTTAAAGCATTATTAATTTACAGCATTTTTTATAATTAGTTTATGATTTGCTGCTGCTGTGCATCTGTGTCTCTCTATCTCTATCACAGGTTCCACTGCTGCTGTAAACATTTTATCATTCATTGTAATTCATTGTCATTTTATCATTCATTGTAATTCATTGTCATTTTGTCAGTCATTGTAATTGTACAATAAGTTTGTGTTGATTTGTCCTGTACACGTGACATCTATTGCACGTCTGTCCGTCCTGGGAGAGGGATCCTGTCATGTTCGTGTTTGAAGGATGAGGCCGTGTTGTTAACAAGTAACTCTTTACTTTTAACTTTTTTATCTCCATAGCATACATGTGTCTTCTTTTACAAACCCCTTACCTGATACGGTAAGTTAATTACAAAACCAGTATTGCCCAGTATTGACTATCACATTAGTTGTGTCAGTCATTTTAACCATTTTTCTTTCAGCATAACTCTGCTACACATCTGCAGTATAACCAGTGTATCAAATTGCATAACCCAAACCTAGACCAACACTAGACCAGTCAGAACACATTCTGATCTATCAGGCTTTCTGATTTCCCTTGTGGACCTTCTTAACTCAGGTTCACTTGGAGTAGGTGTGTGAGAGTCAGTGTTACAGTCCATAGCAGGTGTGGGTATTTCCTGAGATTCACCACAGGTTACACTGAGCTCACCAACAGTCCCTTGAGGAGTTTTTAACAGACTGCGACGATTGCGTCTAAGGATTTGTCCATCATTAGTTCTCACAGTGTATGATCGTGGAGCAACTTCTTGCAGCACAGTTACTTTTGTAATCCATCCATCAGCATCCTCAATCCTGACTGTGTTCTTGGTAGTCAGTGGAGGCAGATGCTTGGCTCTTCTGTCATAGAATGACTTTTGTATCATTTTCTGCTGTTGTAGCTTTTGTTTAATCTTTGAGGGATTCTTTTGCTTTAATTTGTCGTTTGGATGACTCGGCAAGGTTGTTCTTAGCTACCTCTTCATCAGCAGTTCAGCTGGTGATAGACCGCACTGAAGAGGTGATGCTCTGTAGCTCAACAGAGCCAGATATGGATCCGAGTTGCTGTCAGCGGCTTTCTTTAGGAGTTGCTTGAGAATGTGAACTCCCTTTTCAGCTTGGCTGTTTGACTGTGCATAGTGTGGGCTTGATGTCACATGTTTGAAATCATATTTCCCTGCAAACTTTTGCCATTCTTTGCTGCTGAAGCAGGGGCCATTGTCGCTCACCACAGTGTGTGGAGTGCCATGCCTGGCGAAGATAGATTTTGCATGTGTTTTGACACAGGTTGATGTTGCGTTTGCTAGTAGCGCCATCTCAGGGAAGTTTGAGTAGTAATCCATTACCACCAAATAGTCTTTAACCCTTGAGATGAAACAAGTCCATTTATCATTAGAGGAGCTATCCATTTGTCTTCTCTAGTGACATCATTTACATTGTCTGGATTCTTTATTTGTTCACTTTCACAATTCAGCATATCAACAAAGAACGTGTCACTGAGATCTGGATCCTCCACTAAGTTTACAGTTTTTCCTCTCTTCCCCTGTTTAGCACAATGATTCTTGCCTTGGCAACTGGAGCATTGCTTACCAAACGCTGGGCACTGTTTAGGCATGTGCCGTGAGCCGCAGCGCTTGCAGCTTATCATCATGTCCTCCGACCGCTGTGCAAGGCCGGGTCTGTATGCGCCGTCTCCGCTGATATGACACTGCTCCAACCGCTGCCGCGCTGTCGCTCACCTGCACCGAGGCGACCACAGACATCTCACTGAACGTCTTCACATGTGGGACAGCTTGCTGGCCTGGCAGATCTTAATGGCTCCTGCCAGCGTCAACTCAGTTTCTCGTAGTAGCCTCTCCCCGACCTTTTTATCCTCCACGCCGAAGACAATCTGGTCCCGGATCATAGAGTCTTCCAGCGTTGCGAAGTTGCAGGACTGCGCCTTTAGCCGCAAGTCCGTCAGGAAGCGGCTGTGCTGCCGCTGTGTACGAGAGCGAAACACGTACCTCTCGTACGTCTCGTTCTTCTTCGGAGAACAGTGAGTGTCAAATTTACTTAGCACTACATCCAGCTTTTCACCATCATCAGGACTGTCAAACGCGAACGTGTTAAATACTTCTATGGCCTGTGGCCCTGCTATCGTTAGCAGCAGCGCTACCTTTCTGGCCTCCGGCTTAGTCTCAAGTCCCATAACATGCAGGTGGAACTGCTGTTTGAAGGTGCGCCAGTTCTTGTCGACATTCCCCCGTTAGTTTCAAACTTTACGGTGGTTTCAAATCCATGTCGTCTATTTCGGTTTACTCCTGGTACCATGACATGTTCGTGTTTGAAGGATGAGGCTGTGTTGTTAACAAGTAATTTAGTTTTTAATCACATCCTCTCCATAGCATACGTGTCGTAATGTCTTCTTTTACAAACCCCTTACCTGGAACGGTAAGTTGACTACAACCAGTATTGCCGCCTAGCGGTCAAACATGTAAAAACATCCAATCATAACAGATTCCTCCTCTGTGGCTCTTCCTGAGGTTTCTTCCACCTTTTTTCCCTGTTAAAGGTTTTTTGTGGGCAAGTTTTTCCTCACTTGAACCGAGGGTCTAAGGACAGAGGGTGTCACTCCCTGTACAGATTGTAAAGCCCTCAAATAAAGTTTGATTTGATTTGATTTAGTTTTGTAACATATGGAGATCTCTTTGCAAACTGCTATATTTCCAGCCTTGTTGATTGTGAGATTGAAATCAGTATATCATGTGCATCAAAGATACTCTTATTACAGAAAATATTTGGTCATCTGCACATTAGAAACCAGCTGTACAAAATCATGAAACTTAATGTTTTACTGGTTCAGTCTCCTCTGCTTCACCACTAGATAGCACTGTAATCCTGCTGTTGTTTGGTGAAACTGTTCTCTTATTCTGTAGGTCTTATGTCACATCAGGGCCATAACAGGACTGAATGTTTAGAGGTTTTACAGACTGCTGCTATCATACTGTCAGAACATAAAATTCACTGTTAGATTTATTAAATATGATGAACAAAGGCTGAAGCATACTCACTAAAAATGGTACAAATTTGAGGTAGATGTACTTTACTTGGGTCTAACCATTTTATACTATTTGCACTTCTCAAATCTATTGTTTTACTACACTATATTAATTAAATATTTTACAGTTAATATTTACGTTGCAGATTCAGATTATTAATATAAATTATGATAAGAAAACAAATATTTATATATCATCACACATTAAGTTACCCAGCAGTATATAAAGTAGTTAAATATGGCTCCAGTGACCAGCTACAACAATAATATGATACATACCTATAGTCCAGTAATATATAGTATTCAAAATCAGTCATTATTTGTGATTGGTATTTTTGGTATTTAATGTATATTTTGATGCTAGTTTTTATGTACAAATATCTGAGTACTATTTGAGTTCCACCAGTGTGTGTAGAGTATTGTTAGTATCAAATGAAGATTGATGTGTGTCATTTATACACAATCTCGTGTAGCTTCTCTGGAAATAAATTTTTGCAGGGTGGAGTAAAGGATACAGCATATATCTCGTTATAAAACAATAACATCCTTTTGTGTTATTTAATTTTATGAGAAGCTATAGCACTCGATCAACCTTGTGGGTGCATTTACATTTGTTCTGTCTGTACCTAAATGAGCTGCTGCAGTCTCGACCTGGTCTCCTGTAAATGAGATCTTTAATCCCAGTGGGACTAACCTGGATAAACAAAGCCTTGAAACACCCACAAAGTATGTAGTGTATAAATGGGTGTACGTGATACAGAGAGTTCAGCCAGGCCAAGTACACAACCCTTGATTTTGAACATTGTGTTCTCTGTTGTCCAATAAACTGTGATGGCAACACAGTTTGAGAGTAATGCAACAATATTGTACGAGTCAACAAGGAGGTGCAGACAGAGAAAGATATGAGATTGGAGCAGAGACAGAGAAGGAAATGGACAGAGCATGTGAAGGCAGGGTGTGTGTGTGTGTGTGTGTGTACGTGTGTATGTGCGTACGTGTGTATGTGCGTGCTCTGTTCCCTGGAGTCCACCCTGGAGATCGCTTGGGAAAAAGACCTCTGGGTCTGCCTGAGGTCTGACTTGCAGCCAAGAAAAGCAAGACGAAAATAGTGTGAGAGAGCTATTCACGAGACGCCCCCGAGAGATTTGACGGGAGTATTTGTTGTTAGAGAGATCAGCCCCCCGATGCCGAGACGAGACAGACAGAAGACGACAGACAGACATGATTTCAGACAGCAGACAGACAGACATGATCGATTGAGAGACGCCCACGAGATTTCGTTCGCTTGCCTTGCTTCGATGCCGAGTAGCTGGATTCGTGCAGCGAGACCGAGACGAGAGCGAGAGAACAAGTAGGACAGCATAGATGACTCGCGATGAGAGCGCAGAGGAGAGAGACGACTGGCGACGACGGTCGAACGACTGAGGAGGATTTCTTGAGAGAGAGAGAGAGAGAGAGAGATGGAGAGGGCGTGAGAGGAAGGAGGAGCCAAAGAGATGGAGAAAGTGTGGACAAAGAGGTTTGTATCTGAGGAGAAAATGTATGGAAAATAAAAACATTCACATGATGTCTCTCTCTCTCTCACACACATACTCTCACACACTGCTGATTGGAACCATATGCTGACAGACAGAGAGAATAATGGGAAACTGTGAATTGTTTGATTTGTTTTCCCTCTTTGTTGCTGGGTGAGATGATGGTGGGGGTGGAAGGCGCCTGTGACCGTAGATGATGATCGGCCATGGGAAATTCCAGTGAGTAGATGTGTCCGCCACGCTGCAGACAGGTCCGGTCCATTAACAGCATGCACATGAGGGGGGGTGGGGGGAGGGGGACTTCCACTGTGTGAACTAGGAACATGAGCAGTGGGGTGCCCAGGAAGTCATGTACTGATCACAAGCCAACACTACTGCTGACCAGTGAAGTTATTTTTCTGTGTCTCTTGCCTTCTCTTTCCCACACACACACGAATGATATGTTTACTGATCCTGATCCAAAAGCATCTGTTTTTGATGGCAGGAGTCATTTAAGTATTTAATCGAACACAGAGAAAGTGAAGCAACACCTGTGTAGTTTGACATCAGCAAGGAGAAAGACGTCTCAAGGACACACAAGACAAATATGCATGTGTCTGTCAAGGAAAACATACACACACACACACACACACACACACACACACACACACACACATAAACAGTGGGTGACATGGATCTCACTAATTTCACCTTAAGATGCAATTAAAAGGTGTTAAGCTCTTAAGAGAGTGAGGGAAAGTTGTCTAGCAATCTTTTTTTTTCTATCTTCTTTTCATTCTGGAGTCTTGGTAGCAGCAATGTGACTGATGAGACAAACGCCTATGCATGGCAATAAAAAGGCGTTAAGAGCTAATGAATGCATGTTTGTTTTAGAGATAGAGAAAAACAGGTTTTGGCCTGTTACACTTGTTCTTAATCATAGACAAATGCACAGAGGGAAAATAGAGGAAGAGGGTGGAAGCAAGTGAGTGGGAGACAGAGAGAAAAGGAGGGAGGTGAGGGAAAAGCGGGGCTGATTTGCTGCAGATGCTCCAGTCTGTTGGGAGAATCACATAAAGTTGATCTTTTATGGAAATGGGTGTGTTTAAATTGGTGTGTGGGTTAGTGAAAAAGACATTGTTTCACATATTTAAAACAAAGTCTGTCCAGCTAAAGGGGCCCGCAGTAGCTTAATGTTTTGCAGAAGTGAGTCTGTAATCATAAGGTTTCAATTGTGAAGATACAGGGATGGGAGAACAGTTTAAGGTAAACTCTGTTATCTTAAGTTCCTCATCCAGGTTCAAACTTTAACCCAGGGGTGTCAAACTAATTTTGGTCTAGGGGCCGCATACAACTATATATGAGCTCAAGGGGGCTGGAGCACAAAAATCACTGCATAAATTTGAAAATATAAAAAAAATATAGATAAAAAAATGTGCTAAAAACAAGTGCAATACAAAATCTTTTTTATTTAAAGAATTTTTCTTCAAGAAAATAAAAAAATAACAACCCGAGGCTCAATGTTTGTCATATCTCACAGCGGAGCTCATAGCAGAGCAAGCAGGTGACATGGAAGGCATGAGCTTGGATTATTTTAATAATATAGCTTTGAACAATAAAAAAAAATATGTAAGAAATGTTCCAGGTCACATCAATGACAGAAATCAAAGCCAAGTTAGACCTCCAGTCTCCCCAAAATAATAAAAAAGTATATTTTTCCAAAACACAGCAATCTGTAGTTCTTTAACCACTCTCTCTCTCTCTCACACACACACACACACACACACACACACACACACACACGCACACACACATACACAGACCGTAAATTGGTCATTATTCTTAGTATGATCATGAGAAGACTGTTGAACACTGTATAACAGTGGAGTTATTAATTATTATTTGCAATAAAAATTCACCAAAATTATAAAAAAGTATATTTTTCCAAAACAGCTGTTGTAGTGTAACCATGAGAAGACTGTTGAACACTGTATAACAGTGGAGTTATTAATTATTATTTGCAATAAAAATTAACTAAAATTATAAAAAAGTATATTTTTCCAAAACAGCTGTTGTAGTGTGACCATGAGAAGACTGTTGACGTGTGGAGTGATTTTGGAGTCATAATACTGTATAACAGTGGAGTTATTGATTTTTGTTTGCAGCGTCCGCTGGCTGCTCGTAGAGATCACTGTTATGCGTCCAGCTCGGAGGAGGCTTGTTCTTTTACAAAACGGGTTTTTGGTTCTTGTGGCTCGTAGCATATGCTATGACGATGTGAAAGAGGCATCATTTGTGTTTGAACAACCCGGAAGTCCGAATCTGTGTGAATATCTTTCCAACTTTACCGAACTTGCCGACTCTCGTAGTGGCGTTTAAGATTGTATTCCTTTAGCACAGCCACTTGCTGCATGCACACCAAACACATAGGTTTCCATTCATCTCCGTGAAAAAATACGAATTAGTCAATTATTCCTGGAAGATCCGACACTCAGTGTCCACCTTTCTCTTTTTCGACAGCGACATTTTTCCAACGACGGTGTAAAGATTGAAACGAAGTGTCTACCTGCTCTCAGAGAACCAAGCCTTCATGAGCGCCCTCTAGTGAGCCACATGCGGTGTTAAGCTAACCGGTGCGCACAGCGCTGCGTCACAATATTATAAAAAATTTAATAAAATTATATTTTATTAAAATTTTTTGACAGCTTGATTAAAAAAAAACTGAAGGTAAGCACATTGGCATCCTGAAAATCAAACTGTGACTGACCCCTTTTTAAAATGTTAAAGCTGCATTAAATTATTTCTGGCCACATGGGGGTGCCAGAAACAAAACCACACTTACATTTTCACCTTAATAAGTTGACTTATTAGCTTCTTATAAACTAACTTATTGGCCATGTGTAAAAATGTGTTTCTGCAGCTGCTTTACTGGGAATAAGCCCAAGATGTTTGGAAAACTGTCTGAAATAGCCAAACTTTAATGGTGGGGAACACAAACTATCTGAAATAAGTAAGAAAGCAGAAAAGTGAATGTGTGTGGTTTCAACCATTTATTCCAGCCAAAGCAACAGCCATGAGAATGTTGTTCAGAGTCACAACCACATCTCTCCTTTACTATGTTCTGTATTCTCCCATGGGAAGTGTGGGGCTGTATCCTGTGTGTCTGATGATGTGTCCTCTTTCCACACGGAAACTATGACTGTAACACACACACCGACTTGTTTAGGAGGACATTGCATTACATGAATCCCCTAGAGACATACTCTAACCTTAACGAAAAACCTGTCCTAACCTGAAAGTTTAATGGTTTACCTTGTGTCGATGAACTTTTTGTCCTCATAAGGGAGTTGAGACCCGTAATGTGACTGTATGAAGAGATTTATATCCCCACAATGTCATGAATACAAGGCAGACACACATACACTTTCACAGTTTTGTAAAGCAAAAATAGTTCATGATTTTCCTCTGTGTCATTCCATCTGACTCTTTTGCCACTTGTCTTAAAACATGACCAACAGCAATAATATACTAAATGAATTGAACACAAATTTAATGTGCATAATTTTAATTAATATTTCCCTCATCAAGTCAGCATTAAAAACAACCAGAGAGCTGGTCCAAGAGCTGTAACCTTTTGGCACTGGATATTTGATCACTACAACAGTGTCTCTGTTTCTCCTGTGAGTTGGAATCATAACTCTGACTCTCATTATGTCTCCTCTGCTTTAACACTACGCCTCAGGCCCTCAGTTGTTATTTTAAATCTTTGCTAATTGTCAGACTTTGGCTTGGTTTCTTTCCATCACCTTATGAGATCCAGTTCATGCAATTAATGTGTAGTGGGTTCTGTGCGTGTGTACGTAGAGAGTTTTACTAGCTGGCGATATCAATGTATTCAGGGCATGCTTGTGTAAATAGAGTGAAGTCACATACAGGGATCGTTTCCACTTTCCTTTACATGAATAATATTATTGTAAACTATCTGTGACCTAACCTTTACTGCTGTTACTTTCCTGCTGAATAAAAACACATGTGGCTGGTTTGAGAAAGGCTGGCCACCATTCGAGCACTCGGTTACTGATTGATGACATCACGGCTGCCCAGTGTGAAAGTGGCAGATTAGAACAACTCTGTGCGCTCGTAAAGTTGGAGTTTGTGCTGTATTTTAGCTTCTAGCCATGAAACAAAGCCATTAATTTTCCCCCATAGGAGTTTAGTTTTTCATAACTGATAATTACAGGTTTGAGGCATTTATGTATCTTCCAATGATGATTGTTTTTGCCAAGTCGCTTCTTAATTTGGATACCTGTCAGTGCTTAAGGAAAAATATGAGGGTGTGTGCATATAGTGGATGTTAATGGCATGTGTGAAAGCAAAAAGGATGTCTTGTCCTTGAGTATGTGGGGAAATGGGGAAAGAGTGTGTATGTGTGTGAAGTGATGGTGGTGGTGGGCGAGGGCCTGATTTCAAGTTTGGACAGGAAATGCCTGTGCAGATGGAAGAGTAATGTGGACACACTGAGAATGGTATACAGGAAACAGCCTACTCTGCAGCTGTTTGTGTGTATTTATGTGTGCCTGCGATTAGCAGCAGCAGTTTGCTATTATTTTCAGAAGAGGCAATAGGTGAATGCAGTAATAGGCAACAGGACTAGGTGGCATGACACGCATATAAAATCCACAATCTTACAAAACTAGTTATCACGCAAAGACATAATAAATATTGCTACATTTAAAAATAAATACTTTCCAACCTGTGGGAACAGGTACATACACCAGAAGGGGTAACAAGTTAAATCTGAATTGTCATGAATTGATTTTGGGCTTTAATTTTGGATTAAAGGGTCATAAGCAAAAGAGATTTGAAAATCACTGAACTTGTCCTGATCAGATAGCTAATCCTTTTCTGGCAGAGGGGCTTTAGGGATAGAAATGTTAATCGGTCAGGCAACCAATTTGGTGAAATTTTGCTCAGATGTTAATGATCCCCTGACAATAAATTGTAATGACTCTGGAGATGATATACCTTTGTTGATCCTATGAACTTTTCACTTAGTGTTGTCACCAGGTCAGAATGATAATTTGCCCAAAAGTGCTGATGTTAGCGTTTAGCTCAAAGCATCATCAGAATGAAATCAGCCCTGCATTACAGGACCAGTGTGGAATCTAGCAGTGTAGTTACAGACTGCAACCCCCTTGTCTCATCCTCTCCTTCCTAGCATAAAGGAGAAACTATGGTGGCTGCAAAACATGTGAAAAATTTGAAAGGCCCTGTACAGAGCCAGTATTTAGCTACTGTAGAAACATGGTGGTTCAGCATCGCAGACTGTGGAAGAAGACCTGTAACTTTCAGATCTCATCAATCAAAACATACTGTAGTTCTGCATATTATATTTCATTTCTGCCATATTCTGTAAATAGAGCTGCCTAAATCTGACACACCGGATCTTGAAAAGAGTGCAGGGAACTGCATTGGTGATTGGTGTCATGTTGTCTTAGGTAACAGTTAGACACTGAAATATGATACAGGAGGTCTAGTAACAGATGAATGTGTTTAAGGGCCTAACGGATGCCAAACCAATGCACAACCCATAATACTTACAGAAAAGATTTCACAACTGTGTGAAGAACTCATAATGATTACACTTTGTATTATAAAGTCATACCAGGAATGAAGGCTTGCATTCATTTCACATGGATGATGATGTGCTGAGTTGCAGCAAAGGTTGAGCCTGGTGAAACTTTTCTGGGGTTTGGTTTTGTGGGAGCCCCCTGTGATGGAACCCCTGCTGCCCCCATTCAAATGAATGAATGAGAGGGCTGTGGTTTTTCCCACAGGGCTCAAATGGGTCTGAACACGGCCTTTTAGTGTGGCTGTTGAGTCTTGCCTCTTCTTTACAATAAGACTTGATGTTACAGTGGGCATAATAAGTCCTTTATTCATTGGTGTCCCTGTAGTTGGGATCATTGATTAATTACAGGCTGTACAGTTACATTTGGTTCTCTTTTGCACTTTTGATATCTGTGTATGTTTTTCTACACGGCCATACTAGTTGCTTTTTGCATATGTGTGACTTTTTGTGCACCCGCATATCCATGACACTTTGTTTCCTTTACTTTCCAACTTCATTTTCAACAATCATAGCTGACATAAGGTCACTTTGTCTTCTTGCTGTTGCTGCACTTCATACTTCTTTTTGGCTCTCATGAATACATCGAAAATGTTTATGTTTAGTTTGCTGTCATACTGTATATCCTGCCTGTGCTCTGTGTGAGGTCAGCCCCAGTTCACCACATCACACATCCATGATGCACCCATATGTCAGTGAAAAATGTTTTTTTTATTTTAAATGTGATCAAACATGATTCAAATTGTAGCACAGATGACCCTGTGAGGGGTTCTCCTCTGTTTCTTGTCTATGTATGCAGTGGACTAGATTCAAACCCGGGTCACTGATGCAGGAAACCATACATCTACCAGTAGGACAAAGGGGAACCCCCCTCCTCCCCAGTTCAAGATATTCAGAGACAGAGGAAATGTTTATAAACACACGCACACACACACACACACACACACACACACACACACACACACACACACACACAGTGGGCTTTATAGTTAACAGATTTCTGACTCACAGATTCATATTTTAACATCTAGTTTGTATGTTTGTGCACAAATCCATATTTAAGCTATGTCAGATTTTATAAAGATGTCTGTACTTTCTGTTGGACTATTAGACTTTGCTTGTGAGGTGATAAATTATATTTAAAAGGCAGACTGGATCCTGATCTAATTTTAATTTCATGGTTTGAGGAGTCACTTTAAGACACACATAGACCCACAAATCTTCCATCACTGCTTTGATTGACACATAGACAGGTAAACCACAGGGCATTCCAGGGCTGCTTAGGTGTGTGTGTGTGT
>NC_040032.1:218112-230612 GCF_000972845.2 Larimichthys crocea | reverse complement strand
AATAATATGTAATAATAATAATCTGTCATAGGAGTCATTTTTCTACTTTTGATACTTTCACTTAGATAGGATTTTGAATGCAGTACTTTTACATGAATGTATAGGTACTTTTACTTAAGGATCTTAATGCTTTGTTCACATCTGTGGGTGTCTCAGAGGTAAAAGTTGTGTATTTTATAGTCATACTGAATAAATCCCCTCGGTCTAAAATGATATGTGATGAGACCTGACCAAAGACCTTGGTTAGCCTACATGAAAGTTGCTTTGTATTTCAGGACATATGATGCCATGATCTGTCTGACACAACAGGGGGCAGTGTGGCTCTGTCCATCATCTTCTTCAGCCACCAAATGGGACAATGGACTTGTGTGCTGAGTTTGAGGTAGCTCTGTGTGATCTTTATGTGATCTGCAGAAAATCTAAATAAAGACTGAGGGTGGGGATTATTTTGGAAATATATGTAGAAACGTTACAGTTCAAACTCACTTGCTCTTGTCTTGTTGAAATGCAATACTGCAGTGTAGTGGACTTCGGAGACTTAAGTGGAGCACCTAACTTCCCTCCTCACCATTTTCTTTCAGCTTCTTCTGTATCAGAAAAGGCACAATTACTTCAGAAGAACAAGGGAAAATCTAAGCCAACAAAATATCAATCTTATTTATGATTCAGTGTTTTCAGTATTGCAAAAGCTGGATTTTGTGTGTTTTAACTCAGGGGGGTAAAAAAAAAAAAAGGTAAAAGAATTCTTGAATTATAGTTTTGTTAGCAGTTGTGTAGTAACTTACTCTTCAGTGAGTTTGTTATGGTTTTAATTACAAGAGAATCATCTTTGTTTATTACAGTGATTGACTGAAAACAATAAATGCTGTGTTTCATCCATAAACATGAAAATAAAAATGTATGAGTTGATTTACTGTAAGCTCACAAGTGCTACAGTGCAAGGCTGTAATTCAAATGATACATTTCAAGAAAATAAAGCACTAATTAGTCCTAATATGTTGATGGATTTCAAACAAAAAGTCATCATTTGTGTTATGAAATACATCTTTTGTGGAGGTAAACTCTTGTGACATATCAGAGTGTTGAATGCTATGTTATATTTATGCTAAAAACCATCATATTAATGCTAGTGGTGCCTCTCTCCCTTGAGAAAATTCAACTGACAGTTTTTGATGCTAATATTACCCCATATAAACATAAATCACTGGATCCATCGTGTGTTTGTATTCATTAGCGCCTGCTGTTGGAGCTTCATCAGAACTCAAAAGGCAGACTGTTTTGTAGAAACACAAGAGGTTTTTGTAACTCCCTGGTTGTGCTTTCGCTCTGTTTGTGCTAAAGTGATTTTGCGCTTTTGTCAGCTTGGTATGGTAGCAATGTGTGTGTGTGTGTGTGTGTGTATGTTTGTGAGCATGCATGCGTGTGTGCAGACATTTTTTTCTGTGTGATGCACTGATGAGAAACGCTAAAATGACAGCTGTGAGCTGTGTAATGACAGTGTGAGACTTCTGTCACTTTTCAAACAAATTTGTTTGGAGTGTGTGTGTGTTTGGGGGGGTACACACATATATATGGGTATATGTGTGTATGGATGTGTGTGTGCTGTCATTTATTTGTCATCTGCCAAGTATTTTTCATCCTATTCCTCTCATCTCATCCCTGATAGAGAACACACATAGATGTGTTGAGACCACTGCTGCCTGAAGACACACACACACACACACACACACACACACACACACACACACACACACACACACACACACACACACACACACAGACTGACATCTAAACACACAGATGATGGTTGTTTGTCTCAAGATGAGCCCATAATTATGCTGCTTGTTTAGACTTTGTCTCTGAACAGGGTGCTACAAAGTGTTGAATCCTGTAATGTTTTTGCAGAACAGAAATAGTTTGCTTTGTCTCTCTGTAATGATGCTCTACATCGCTGTCACACATCACAATGGAACGGCACAGCAGAGTGAACGTGTGTGGAACATGCATGTTATTTAAACGGAGGTTTTCTCTGTATGTTTGTACAGTATATGTGTGTGCGAGTGTGTGTTTGCATCCAGCCGTGCCATTCTGTGCTGAGGTGAAGTGAGGAAGTTGCTGTGGCACTAATCACTGTGGATACAGACAACCGTGGTTACTCACCTCACCCCTGAGTGTGTTAACATGTCGGAGGTGTTTCCAACTTTTTCCCACTCTGCATGTCTCCTGATTGTACCTGTCTCCAGTTTAAACATAAAACGGAGCTAAATGAGAACAAATGATCTAAAATGACAAAACATAACAGAATAGAATATTCTTCAAGTATTAAATCAAGTTTTAACAATGAGTTCACACTGATGAATCTGATGAAGTGAATCTGGCAACTCACGTGTGTGTTTGTGTCACAGCTCAGACTGACTAGTCTTAAAACTCAGCAGCCCTCTACCAATCATCTTATCTGTGTAGGTTTTTTGCCTAAAGTGAAACATTTTTCAAAACACTAAAAGATAAAAAAAAAAAAAAGAAAAAAATGGTAGTAGCAACTTTTAGTTAGCCCAACATAAAAATATCCACCAAGTGCTACATTCCTTGTTTCCACAAAGTGATGTAAAAGTGAGTATGTTACATTTATGGATATAAACCACACATAAACATGTCTGTAATCAGCTTAGATGAATGCTAAAGTGTTAGCACGGAGCACTTGAGCAGAAGAGACCTGGTGAGTTAATTTAATGGTGGTGAACTCACCATATTTTCTGTTTGTTCAGCTACAGAAGAGTGTTGATATACATCTCTTAACACTCTGTGGTATTCAGGTGTGTGTGCGTCAAGAGCTCTCTGTGGTCTGCTTGTGGTAGATTCCATCCACTCACATACATATTTATAACAGGAAATGGGACAGATGCCCAAATATGGAAGAATGTGGCTTCCACGAACAAGACGATGTCTGTCAGAGTTATGAAGCAGAGATACTGTAAATTGGTATGCATGAGCTGATGCAAAAATATGCACACATACACAGAGCGAGGAGTATTATCTTTAATGCTAATCATTGTTGGTACAAAACCTAAATCAATTTCAATCAAAGAGGGAAGCTAGCTGCACCGGGAGGAATGTGACCTTAGATGTTTGCACTTTTCTTTCTTCCCTCCATCTCTTTCTCTCTCTCTGTTTTCTACCCTCAGGCTACCTTCTGGCTGTCCCCTGAGGCATCATGGTTAAATGTGTATCTGCTGGGCAAGTTGTGACTTGTTTGCGCGCGCGTGTGTGTGTGTGTGTGTGTGTGTGTGCGTGCGTGCATGCATGTGTGTGTGTGTGTGTGTGAGTGTTTTCAGGCTAATGAGTATGTTAGCAGTTGTGGACCTATAGACCATAGGGAGGGCAAAAAGAGGGTGTGGGAAGAAGATGCGCGAGAGTGGCAGGTGTGTATGCACTCCTTTTAAGACATAGATAGATAGATAGATAGATAGATAGATAGATAGATAGATAGATAGATAGATAGATACTACCCATCACTTAATTACATGTTGTGTGTTTAGAGAACAGATTTTCTGATGCAACCAGCCGTAATCGGTACAATGGATGTGGGCCCAGTTTTGCAATATCCCAACTAATGGTGGGATACTGTGCAGAGAAGCCTCTCCCTTGTCAGTATTCAAGGGCAAATTTCCCTCGAGGGCCATCAAAATACAGCATGGGACAACAGATGGGGGAGCAGTACTTTCCCAAGTTTGGTGGGGTGTTAAGATTGTGGCTGTGGAGTCTTTTCTTTTTTGGCAACCATGTGTCTCATCTTTTAATTATAGGCAACCATTAAAGGTTAAAGGTCCAATGTGGCATAGTAGTTTAGCTTCTCGGTTGAGTTGAGAGTGTATTATCATATTGTGTTACCGTTTTACAATTAGAGTTTTGTTGCACAGCTTTATCATTCTAAGCAAATTGTAATAAAAAAAAAGTATTTAGATTTTTTAAGATCTTTAAGAAGAAGAAGAAGAAGATATACTTTATTAATCCCACGAACGGGGAAATTCTTTTTACACTCTATTTTATTTTGACATGCATTTTAACCCAGATACACACACATGCAGTACAAGGCATAGACATGCAAATGTGGAGAGAGATGGTGGAGTGATGGGCAGCCAGCCTGAGAAGCGCCCAGCGAGCAGTTGTGGGGGATCAGTGCCTTGCTCAAGGGCACCTCGGCAGTGCCCAGGAGGTGAACTGGCACCTCTCCAGCTGCCAGTCCACCTTCCATATTTGGTCCATGCGGGACTTCCCAAGCCAAGTCCCAATGGACTGAGCTACTGCCGCCCCAAGAAGAAAGAGAAGAGAAGATGCAAAAATTAAAGCAGCAAAAATCAATATTCTTATGATAATAATGGTTGAATGAATCAATAATGTGAAAGGTTGCTTGTAGTAACCAGCAGCAACCTCTGTGTCTGTGAAATGAAGCCAATGCAGAAGTGCCAAAAACTGCAGTTCCTCAAACATCCACTTGAGGCTGGCTCCAAAAGTGAGTCAGTCTCCATAAGTCCCCATGTTCAAATGTCCAACTTCACAGCAGAAATAAACATGTCTACAGCCTGGTACAAAAAACAGTTTTGGTCTCTATAGATAATTTCCCCGTTCATGACAACTGTACTGAGGGTGAATTTATATACAACTCACCTATTCACATTATATTAAGACTTAAAGTTATGCAGAATTAAGAGCATGGATGCTTTGACAGTTTTGATTGACAAGGCCTCAGGTCCACTGATGGCCCAGGTCTTTACTGATTTTTAGATTAGCCAGGAGATGGTGCCAAGATGGTGGTGGCCAGAGCTACATATTTTAGGCTTCAAAACGACCCTTTGGAAACCTGTGACATCACAGTTACAGTGTCCATTCTTACAGTTTTTTCCAATTGCTTAAACACAATTTTGCAAACTAGGCTGGTTTTATCAAAACACTAACACAATTCACCAAACCACACACCCAAACTGCAATGTCTTCCAAAGATGCTCACCTATGGTCTTTTATTGCTTACTTCCTGAATGAAGTGTTAACAATTACATAACACCATGTTTGGCCAGGTGGCACATATAGTGGCCAATGAGCTCATGTAGTGTCATTTTATTTTATGGCGTGTTTTGAAATTACAAACATGTGACTTTATGTCAGATTGTTGTGTCTTATGCAGAGAACCACGTTCAGTACACTTAAAAAGAGCCACTTCGAATTGCAAAATGTTTGTAAAGCAGAAAATGTGTTTCAAGTTTTGGAGATTTGAGGTGAGGTTTTGCTCCCTGTGTGTCAGTTAAAATATTTGTGCTATCCATGTCATTTCAGTGTGTTAGCAACTGGAAAAAACTGTAATGCCATTAATGGTAGTAACAAACCAAAAGAAATGTATCACTCAACTCAATTAGCAGTTCAGCTCAGAGCTTTTTAGCATATTTCAGCTCATTGACTGGTGTGTTTTCTAGTAGCTGTTTTTAACAAAAAAGATTAAAAAACTGACCTGCTCTGCTCGGAACAGACAGACTCAGCTAGTTAGCTAGCTAACTGGTGACCAAAGTGGAGCATTTAGAGCCAAACATTTCCCTCAGGAGCTGCCGGAGAACAGAGCTAAAAGAGAGTGAATATTACTTACATTCACTTACACTCACACACTCACACACTACATTACGTGTCCAAAAACATATAAATATATAGATAAATGCTAATGCTACCACTGGGTGTAATTATTTGCTTACATGCATGCATTTTCCATGCTGTGAATTATATATTGATATTGGCATATTATTATGATGTTGATTTTTAGGAAAATCACTGAGCCCCCTGTGACCTCAGGGATGGTACTGTTAATCTCTATGTATCACAGCGCTAATGTGGAAAAAAGCTGCTACTGTTCACAAAACACTCACACTGATAACTCCTCTCCTCTCCTCTCCTCTCCTCTCCTCTCCTCAGGTGTGTTACATCCTCCCTCCAGATGATGGGATTGTGGCTGAAGTTGTAAAAGAACGATGATGGTAACTGACAGAAATAGAATGATGGAGGGATGGTAGGTTTTCAGAACAGGACAGAGACATCAGTCTTTGTGTACTATGAATAGATCTCTGCAGCTGTCCTGCCCTCTCACGCAGTATCACACAGACACACACAGACAGACACACACACAGACACACACAGACAGACAGACAGACACACACAGACACACACACACACACACACACACACACACACATGTGCAGGCTTGTCCTGGGTGGCCGCAAACGAGCGGCTGCAGCTGCCCCTAAGCTTCGCCCAAGACCTGGTCTTAGCCCCAAGCCGCTCTCCAAGTTCAACAGTATGACTTACCAATCATTCCCTCCAGGCCACAGACTGATGAACACTTTATGGAAACCATTAGACCACTGCGTTTAAGCCTCTGTGTATCTGCGTGGATGTGGTATGTTTGCACTTAGCAGTATACTGAGAGAAAAAAGGTCAAAGGATTAAGAATGTGAGACTAGTTTGTTTCATGATCTGCTCTTAAGTATGAATGAAGAAAGTCAATTCTGGTCACCCTGCGTCATGTGAGTCTAAATCTTCTATCACTTAAATTTAAATTTGAACAGCAGTGTGGAGATCACATGAAAAGACAAAACCATTAATGAATTAATCATATAATAATTATTGCCTGTGTTGCCAAAGGCTGGCATATCTTATTCTATTCACTTGAGTTAGCAACACTGTTTCTTCATTAAGATTAGCACTGTTAAGACAGTTTACTATTGAAAATGTACATGTCAATGTCACTTATTTTGCCATGAAATTTGGTCATTTGAAATGGTGTTATTCGGGCTTAAGGCTGCCAAATCTAAGAAACAGTCAAACCGCTAGGTTGCTACCATCAATACTACCTCATAAGTACACTGAAAGACTGAAAGGCTCTCAGACCTGAACAATAATAAATAATAGTTTCAGCACTGTGGGAATGGGCCAAAAAACAGAGCTCCCCCTCCTCTACTCCATTAAGTGGTTATTGTCACTCATTACAGGCTTCATAATAAGTGCAAGAGGGGCCCTCGAGATAAGACCATGTCCTGTAATCCCAAGACCAAACCTGGCAACCCAGATCGTTATCATACCTGGACCCCCCCCAGCACGCAAAGCAGCACACAAATACAGACATGCATGGCGCTGTTACACATGTTGAGATACAAACAAACACACACACACACACACACACACACACACACACACACACACACACACACACACACAAACACACCACAATTGCAGTGCACCTGACTCATGGGTGGCACTATGTTCCACTGTGTTGTAGTTGTAGTTAGTTGAGGTTAACACAACACTGTGAAATTACTACAGCATGTAGTACTTATATGTGTGATAACACTGGATGAACTGGACTGTGTGTGTGTGTGCGTGTGTGTGTGTTTGTGTTTGTATGTGTGTGTCAGTGTACTTGTGCTGAGGGGAACACACAGAATTTAACAAATGATACCATCATTTCTGTGAACTGACTTACTAGTGAAGAGTTTATATTTAAGGTCTGGTTGAGCTGAATGGTCTAATCAATCTGCTATTTGTGTTATTGGATATTTGAGTAAAAATAAATGAGTGGCTTTATAGTGAATTGAGATGGAATCTGCAGTGCATGGTCTCCAAATAATATTTGACAAAATAAAATGTAAGCATTGCTTTGATAATTATTTTTTTTAGAGTTCTTCTTTTTTTGTCTCTATTTTCTCTATTTTGCTCAGTTTTTATAGGTAGACTAACTATAAAAACAGTTTTTTGTACATTTTTGCTGTGAAGTTGGACATATGGAGACTAGGTCACTTCTGGTGCCAGCCGCAAATGGACGTTTGAGGAACTGCAGTTTTTGACTCTTCCACATAGGCCTTATTTCACAGCCGCAGAGTTTGCTTGCGTACACGTTTTTATTGTTAGTACAGCCCAAACCAGTAAATAATGGACAGTGAGGGAGACACATTCATCCTGTAAAGCTGTTGTTGCACTCTATGAATGAATGCCTCAAGATGATGTGTTTCAGTTGTATTTCAAAGTTCAGTTGGTGCCCATGTAAGTCAGCAACAGTTTTTGACAGTGAGATACATTTAACTCTTATACTACAGTCTTTCTGAATATCCTACCTGACACCTTTATCTTTTTCCTCACTCATATTACCCTCTCTCCCTGCTGCTATCAGCAGACATTTTTACACTTTATAACCATTATGTAAACCCACTCCACTCTGCACCCCTCATCTATACTATATACACTTTCATTTATTTTTATCAACTGTTGATGCCATGCCTGTATGACTCCCTGAGACACAGAAGCACACACCTTGTTTAACACGTGAAAGCACCTCGCAGTGCTTTAGGATGAGAAATGAGGCCCATGGGCTTTTTTCTCACAAGAATACTGTACATCCTGACAATCTTTACAGCTTCAGACACTGACTGTGAGATCTCATGAGGGAGTGTGTGTGTCCATTTGTTAGCGCATGAATGTATGCTATATATGGGGGAGGGGAGTGCTGGAGATGTGAAAATTAGTTTTGTTAAAAATGAAATTGCTTCTCATGCACCTCTGACGAAGAATGAATCACAAGCTGAAAGCTGAAGTGTCATCATTTCCTAATGTTTATCATCGCCTCTGATAATCAGTGATGAAATCACTGAAGATGAGCTCCCTTTAGCGGTTGCCAGCAGGCAACTCAGATTTGCAAAACCATCCTTTCCCACCAATCACAAGAGCACATTCATTATCTAAGCATCTTCTCAAAGTCTGCATTTTCTGTGAAAACGGGGGAAACAGTGAATTTAAAGCTGCTTTATTGATACACATGGTTGAGACATACAGTATCTTGTATCCCAAATAACATATCTAACAATAACTCCAAACTTCAACCATGATATTTTGACTCTGTCTCTCTTAGTCCATGGCTAAAAACCAAAAATAAGAAACAGCAGATCTAGTCACTTTCCTCGGCCAGTGTAATGTGAGTGCATCAGATTTTGTGGAGAAATGTTTTTGAGATGCTACCGACCAGCTCAAAGAAATGTAATGTCCATGGTGGAAGCAATAAATCATTACCATATTGATTTGGAGAAAGTGATATGCAGCAATTACTATAAATGAGATCACTGAGAATACTGGAAGGCTGCATCCTCAGAAAATTGACTACATTTAAAAACATGTCTGTTTTGGCCTAAAAACATTGAATGGATGAGAAAAATGATGAACCGATTGACACACACAGTAATGTGCAGTAATGTGCACTGTTGCCTACAAGACATGATGATTGACATGAAAATTGTGCTTTTTACCTGGCATGTGTGTGTGTGTGTGTGTGGACCAAACACAAAAAACAAATGTAAACTGCACTTTCAATTGATTCCACCTTAGTGTGGATGACATGACATTCTTCCAGTTCAAACTGAATTTCTCGCTGAATTTCTCAGTCATGACAACATTGTACTCTTCAAAGTAAGTGTTGCATGGCAAAAATGACTACAACACAGAAACAGAAATTCTAACCACGGTGTCAGTAAAAAACACTCAAGGACATACTTAGAAGCAACAATCTGATGGACAGAGAAGTAAACTGCTATGAGCTGCAGCTGCTGTTAGCTAACAAAGAGGTTTTCAGGCCTGGGTCGCTGGGTAATGCAGACGAGACCGATGTCATGCCAGAACTGGAGTTGTTCAAGTGGACAATGTAACTGGGCTCAGCAGCTTCTATGGACATATGACAGAGGAGAAGAGAGCGAAGAGAACGTTGATGGAGGAAGCTAAGAAGAGAAAAGGAGAGAGTGAGCGAGCAAGAAGCCGCCGGACAAGAGTAAATCTGGGACTGACTGACTGGATGTATTGTGTTGTTGAACTTGCTTGATGTTTTGCAGAGTTGTTTTTGATCATAAGTAATGTAATCAGAACAAAAACTTGTGTACAGTTGAACATTTTTACCATCACACTCTGAATCTGGGGGCTACAAATTTTAAAGATACCCATTTCTACTAATGTTTGAAGCAATTTCTTTTCACATTTTGGACATTTTAACCTATCATAGCAGAAAAACACAGGTTGTACTGATAATATTGTTATACCGTTTATACTATCTATATGTAATACTGTTGTTCTATTTAAGTGTCTTAGTAAGGCATGACAGTGTGGCGATGAGCGCTGGTTAAATGGAATTCAGTTATCATTAAGTTTATTATTTACACCTGAGTTTGTCTGACTGTCACATGTCAAAATGTCTTCTGTGAAAAAAGGCCTCTTAACTTGATGAGTACAATGTTATGATTACGAATATAAAGGTGTTAAAAACCTGAATTATGTTCAAATCATGGCTTCATATGATGCAGAAATCAAACCAGGGTACAAGATTTGGTCTCAGACCGATATGATGAACGCTGGTGTAGCCTTGAACTGAACTTCTGTTGTTTGGGTTAGTGTGGGGGAGACGAGTGTTTGAACCCAGAGAGAAGCACAGAGTCACAACAGGAAGCTCTGAAAAGCTTCATTACTGGGTCCAGTTACAAATAGTCTTCCAACCAGGACCCACATGCATTCAAACACACACGAAAAACAGCTGGATCATGTCTCTGATAGCAGGAAAATAGAAAACCTTGCTGTGTACGAGGCCAGGTGTATGTTATCCTGTGTGTGTGTGTGTGTGTGTGTGTGTGTGTGTGTGTGTGTGTGTGTGTCTGTGTGTGTGTGTGCATGTGCACGTGCATGTGTGTGTGGTCATGTCTACTGTCTCTCTCACTCAAATTAAATGGTGTTTTCATCACAACAGTTGCTGTGACCACCACCTAACCTGACAGCCTGACAGAGCTGACCATTTACTCTGTATCATCATCACACACACACACACACACACACACACACACACACACACACACACACACACACACACAGCCTCGACCTATCATCAGCCCCCCTACACCCCCCCTAAAGATGACCTCTGAAGTTTGCAGAGTGTGTGTTTGTGTGTGTGTGTTTGTGTGCGCCACACGTGTCTACCGCTACTGACAAACTAGAGACAAGTGATGACAGAGATTATGCAGGGCTGTGGCTGGTGGACTGAAGCCCCCCTCCACACTCGGCCTAATAATTTTTATTTATTGTCACATGTGTCAAACTCTGACCATCTGCCTCCACAGATGGCTGTAACATTCTATAAAACATTTTTACAAATACTTTTAAACCCCAAAGAAGCTGTATATTTTTTGTCCTGCTGCTCCTGCGCTCTCTGCCAACCTGTTTGACTTCCCCCCGCATTTTCACTGCTTGTTTTATGTTCTCCTCATTCCTCTGGCTTTGCTCAGTCCCTCTCCATCTCCTCCATCTCCCTGTTGATTGAGGGAGAGCTGACAGAGCTAACCAGAGTTTTACTGCCTCCTTCCTTCTTGCCCACCTTCCCCTTCGTCCCTCCAAGCCTTCCAGAGAAAACAGAACCTGATGGAGTTTATGACCCGATTACTGCCTGGACACACTGCTGGATACTCCCCCACAGTGCCACAAACACACACACACTCACACAGAGTTTCTCAGCAGTGGGTGCTGGTATGGGGGAGCGACTCACAAGTTTACCTGTCATCTCACATTAGTAACAGTCCAAACGACTGCTCACACTGTGGAGAAAGGCTAACTATTCCAGGTCCAAACAGCAGCTAGGCCATTTGTGGCTGAGGAGTGGGCTTATAATGAATGTCAGTCCATTAAACAGACATAGCTTTCTGTGCCCAGGAGCTGTTTAAGTAAACTTAGACATGACTGTGTTTCTGTGAATTTACATGACACCAGCAGCGATAAAAAAATATATCTGAGAACAGCTAGTTGTAAAAATAGTCGACCAATAAGGTGAAACCATTAAGCCTAGTTTCCTGCATTCCTGGTGGTTGAACGGCATCAGGCAACCTGTCAACATACTATCACATGGCCGCTCACCTGCCTCTTTGAGCAGCTAACTATCGCCCTGGGAAACAGGTCCCTCTCACAGGGCGGAGAAGTCATTTTTATGTAAGTGCCAAGCCTCAAAGACCAAAAAAAAGTGTAAATCACTGATTATCAGAGGCGATGATAAACATTAGGAAATGATGACACTTCAGCTTTCAGCTTGTGATTCATTCTTCGTCAGAGGTGCATGAGAAGCAATTTCATTTTTAACAAAACTAATTTTCACATCTCCAGCACTCCCCTCCCCCATATATAGCATACATTCATGCGCTAACAAATGGACACACACACTCCCTCATGAGATCTCACAGTCAGTGTCTGAAGCTGTAAAGATTGTCAGGATGTACAGTATTCTTGTGAGAAAAAAGCCCATGGGCCTCATTTCTCATCCTAAAGCACTGCGAGGTGCTTTCACGTGTTAAACAAGGTGTGTGCTTCTGTGTCTTAGCAAGTAAAAGTCTTTTACTACAATTTGTTAAAAAGCTCTTTCTTTTGCAATTCTACATTTTAGGTGATATATATATATATATATA